>NW_016157152.1:404867-449117 GCF_001687245.7 Rhagoletis zephyria | reverse complement strand
CAAATCTTCATACGAAAATTGAGCCAAAACCATATAAATACGATAATATCGACGATATATCGATAGTTTTGAAAATAATATCGAAAACTATCGATGGTCTGACTATCGATAGTTTTGCACCTCTACTTTTCAACACCTTTTGAATTTTTGTCTCCAATTACAAGAAATGCGATTTGATACATATGTTCACAGGTTCGGCAGGTTGAGCCCCCAAATGTAAGATGTGATGTTGTAAATGGTTTATTTGTACGCAAGTATGATGATTAAATAGTACAATTAAGTAGGTATGTAAATTAAATAAAGATAACTGCTGCAGACGGCTGATGGGTTCTACTGCTGATTCCCGACTGACTTTTACTCACACTTATGATGAGTGTTTCTATGCTTGTGCTGCCACTAGGCTTCTATACGCGTTCTGCCCAGTGATCGGACTTCTACCACATTATGGTAGATCTGCCACTTTTTTGAGCATCTACCACACAAGGTCTGAAATCTACCACATATTCGCGTTTTTGAGTAGTTTTATTTTTGCTCGACATAATTTTCTTAATTTTAAGAGCAAAAATTGTCCAACACTAAACACTTATAACAGGCAGAATGGGAGGATAAAATAAACTATGATATAGTAAATTTTCTCAATATTGAATTTTTCAACAGGAAACGTGGTTTTATTGCGTTAAATTGCAAAATATATAATTTATAAAAAGAATTAATAGCGAAAATGTTAAAAAAACGGCGATTTTTGTGAAAATGTTAGCAAATTTCAGTGCATCTAGAGTTTCTAAAGCGTTGTTTACTTTTACTTGAGAATTGTCAAAATCGGCAAATCGCAAGTAGCGGTTTCTGGAACGTGCCACATTTATTCGCTACATCGTCGTGTGATAAAAAGAAAAGCTGGCAGCACTCCCCAAGGTTGCAGAAATCTTTCAAAATGTGTTCGAAAAATATCTTGATATGGAAGGAACTGCTTTACACTGTCAATGAAAACTCCAAAACCAAATTTTTAGCATCTTCAATCTTGCACTTTATTATACTAAAATACATTTTTTTAGATTCTAATTAAAATGTTTGCAATTTAGGTGAAACCTTGCAGAATTTTTTTAATTTTTGTACAAAGTTTGATCCAAAACCTGAGATCTACCAAATTTTCTTGAAATCTACCACATTTTTTTCCAGATTCTACCGCACAAATTTTTTTTAAGTCCGACCACTGGTTCTGCCACCGTGCCGCTGTTACATATATGTATATTTATATTTATTTGGTATCAAGAGTATAAAAACATAAAATTACCTTATAAATTATACGCACAATTATCACGTATAACACGACACAAATTCATTTAACAGGCCCACAAAAGGTGCAATCTAGAGCAAACCATAACCAAGTTGAACCAACGGTCGCTACGTTTATGACTTTCTTTAAGAAACTCCGGCCCAAAATTTCAACTGCTTCTGTGACCCTACCTTATATGAGCTTGCCTTGCTATCATCCGCACATATGTTTATCAGAGTATATCAACGAAAGACGAATTAATACAAGGTGATAGCGGGAGCACAAAAACTACTCTAGAAAATTATACGCACAATGACAAACATGAACAAATGTACAACAAACGAATAATTTTTGACAATCAGTACAATTCGAATTGATATCAACGAGCAGAGTTCTAGCTCTAATTAGATTTGTTTCGTTTGTACATATTAGGGATGTTTCGAATGTCATATTTTTCACATCCGCGAATGCGAATTTTCGGAATGCGAATGTTAAGAATAGCATTAAAAAAGCTATAATCAACTTAAGTCACCGTTTTTGTTACTTAAAAAGTTTGTAAATTATTAGAACATTGAACGAGTGCTTAACCTATACAGTGTTTGTTTGTTTGTAGTAGTCAAAGTTCAAAGGGGCATATTATATTTAAAAAAAAAGTAATTTTGCTGCCTTTTCTCCCATGAGGAGATTTCTTAGAGGCTCGTATATAAGGCCTGCCGCACTGAACAATTGCTCACTTGGAACGCTGGCGGGTGGAGCGCTCAACTATTTGCGGGCCAAATCTGTCGATTTGTCGTATTTTAGTTTAGTTTTCCACCACTCGAGAGGATTTTCACCGAAATGAGCTCGTTTTTCTTTAAGATAGGCCTTCAATTGAGCTTTAATTTCACATTTTTTAATGTCTCCAGGTTATACATCCTCGCCTTCGCTTTCGCTAGAGGAATCTAAAATTATTTCTTGGTTGCTTATAATACTTTTAGCAGTACTTGTTAGCCCCATCAATGTTGCTTGATATACTACTTAACCGTTTAGCGCCTGAAGTTAAAAGCTGGTTATTGCCCGCACCCTGGCTAGACAGACTCAACAATATTAAAGTGGATTCTCTGCCTATGTATTCGCATTTGCAAAACATTCGTATCATTTGATGCGAATACGAATGTCGAATGCGAATGTGTTAAATGATGTGACTCATTCGCATAACGAATGCGATTGCAAATATTCGCAACATATATACATGTACACAAATATCCCTGCAGGAAATTTAATTAGTTTGAAAGTAATTTATAAACGACTTTATTTTCAATGATAACTAATTGTAATTCTCACTACTTTACCTGCAACGAACTCATTTATTTAACAATTGCCTTTTCCTGCATGTATTTTCAACTGATTTAAAATGCATTTGGCTTAAACAACTTCAAAGTCAGTATGTTTCGTTTGAATACGCTTTCTGTTTCGGCTTGAACTTCACAGATGCTTTTTCATATTTAAAAGACAAAAAAAAAATATAATTTTCACATGTTGCCTCCGTTGGGACTCGAACCCGGATGTTCTAGAAGCTAACAACCCTGACGGAAACAAGTAATTTTTTTTAAATCAACTATTTGAAAGACTACTTTAAAACAAATGCAATGTGTAAATGTTTCGATTTTTGATACTATTTTTACTCAAAAAAACAATTTGTCTTGGAAGTATGAAAAAGCAACTGTGAAGTGTAGAACGAAACCGTATTCAAAAGAAACATACTGACTTTAAAGTTGTGTTAACCAAATTCATTTTCAAGTAGTTGAAATTAAATGCAGAATAGGACAGTCGACTTGCTGCTTGCACACGGCTCAAACTGAACATTTGAAAGCACATTTACATGTCTGGCTGATGTTTCTTTTGAAAACGCTTGCGTTCTGCACTTCACAGATGCTTTTTCATACTTCCAAGATTCAAATGGTTTCTTTGAGTAAAAAAAGTATCGAAATTCGAAACATTTGCTCATTGCCTTTGTTTTAAAGTAGTCCTTCAATTAGTTGATTTAAAGAAAAACCACTGGCTTCCGTCTGGGGTATGCATACAAATAAATGTACAACCATTCAAACATATGTACATACATGAAAACATTTCTGTCCATAAGTCCATACTAGGGATGCTTCGAATGTCATATTTTTCAAAAAGCTATAATCAACTTAAGCCATCGTTTTTATTACGTACAAATTTTGTAACTAATTAGATCATTGAAAGAGTGTTTTAATCTAGTAGTCAAAGTTCAAATGGGGCATTGTATATTTCAAAAAAAGTAGTTTTGTTGCCTTTTCTCCCATGAGGCGATTTCTTAGCATTAGCATATCGATGGCTAAGTGGAAGATCGACCTATCTCGGCAGCCAGTTCGAAAACGCCCTATCTCATAAAACTTTTCAAGAACGCCCTACTTCAGAATTTGATTGAAAAACGCCCTATCTCAAACGAAAATACATTGAAAATAAGCTGAGATGGGGCGTTTTTGAATCGGCATCTAAGATAGGGCGTTCTTCAACGAAATACTGAGATAGGGCGTTTTTCAATCAAATTCTGAAGTAGGGCGTTCTTGGAAAGTTTTTTGAGATAAAGCGTTGTTGAAAATTTTTTTTATTTTTTTTTTGATGAGTTGATGGATTCGTTTCCCAATTGTAGACAAACTAAAAATATTTCATTCATTGCGCCTTTGCCGTATGTAGCTAATAGAATGTTAAGGCCCATTTTATGCTTAAATGGCGTTATCATATTTGAAAATTAAACAAAAAAACTCCTTTAGCTTGTGGTGGGTGGGGCAGAATTTTGTGACGGGTTGGACGAGTCCAGTGTCTTTTCCGACCAAATTTGATCGCTTCTTTTTCATTTGGTATGTTGGTAGACAAAGTAAGATTTTGAATCAAGTTTTTAAATTCGTAATTATAAAAATATATATTTCAAACATCATTTTGCATATAAATATTTGAAAATTGGACCTTTTAAACATTTGCCAATCCTTCCTGTACTAATAATAAACCTAATTGGTTTGGCCACTGACGGAGCCAATGTTGGGCTGGAGACTTGGGCGGGCTGAAAATATTTTTGACTGCAGAAACCAATTTATTTTATATAAAGTGTACATGCAACACGCTTCACCTTTGCTCAGGCTATGCTTGTAAAAAATTGTCGAAAAGCATTGAGACACTGTGCCGCAAAATGTCTAGTTTCAATTTTCTCACAGTCCAAAGAGGATACACGAACTGAAGGAATTTCAGGACTACTGTTCGGTAAACCCCCCCAAAAAATCTTGGGCATATCTCAAAAACGATCGCTTTCATAAGAATGCGTTGTGTTAAGAATAGTTGAGCAATGGAATAGTTTGAAACTTTATTCTTTTTCCTGCTTTTATGAAGTAAACGGCATGCGATCTGCAGACCTGTTTTGCAAAACCAAATGCTATTTTTTTATTTCTTAACAAAGAGTTCCAAGCTGAAAGCTCTCGTTTTCCATACTTATATGCAACTATCAAAGCATATTATCTCTTAATTTTGAGTAACTTTATTAAAAAAGATGCGATCAGTAACAATATTAATATAGACTTCAAAAATTAAAATAATCATATTAAAGTATCTGGCATTTTTGTTGGAACGAATGCTGAGATGTTTATGAAAAGTAATTCCAATTGTTCTGAAATTCTTGAAGTTAAAACCAATATATTAAAGTTCTACATAGAGTTTTTGGACCAAATAAATTTAAGATTTGATTTCAAGCGTGGAGATATAAAACTTTTACAAATAATAACACCAGATAAGGTAGATTCTAAAGAAGATTTACCAATTTTACATCTTTTGTTAAAGTTTCCCTATGCGATCCAGATATAATAACAACGCAGTTGAGTTTGCTGAGGCTAAGTGAGCTTGATATTTCCAGCGTTCTGGATATTAATATGTTTTGAGTTGATTCTATTCAAAATGGAATGAATGAAAATAGCTTCATGCATCTCGCCAATTCTGTTTTTAATATAATTTCACTACCACATAGCTATGCGGCTGCATTACGCATATTTTCAACGCTTTCTTTTATAAAAACTAAACTAGGAAATAAACCTAAGATTGACAGTATTAATAGCATAATGTTATGCAAGGAACTTGTAAACAAAAAAAAATGGCCAGCGCTATAAGTGGTCAGCTGCTAAAGATTTGCATGTGTAATTAATTCATTTAAATTTACTTTTCAGAAATTGAACTTATTGGTACATAACATGTACAATGTACATATGTATATAATTCATACAACCAAAAAATGTTAAATGATCTCATCTCTGTGCCTAAGACTGTATCTGTATATATTTTTTTTATTACTTTTCAGAAATTGAACTTATTGGTACATAACATGTACAATGTACATATGTATATAATTCATACAACCAAAACATGTTAAATGATCTCATCTCTGTGCCTAAGACTGTATCTGCATTTATTTATTTCTTGTGTGTTTTAAAATGTACAAAGTACATATATGTATGTATGTAAATATTTTGTATTCGAAACATTTAATTTTAAATAAATCAATTGTATGCTTTCAGAATGCTTTTTTTTAATTGAAATTTATTTGGTACGTTGTAATCGATTTTGGTCGGATTTGGGAAGAAAATTGGTAGGGGAAAAAATTGTTAGTGGCAACGCTGGACGAGTCTCTATTGAGGATGCAAAGTTCATGAGTAAAATGAGCTCTACTTGTTTCATATAGAGCTGGAGAAACATCGATGCATCGATATGTTTATATGAGCTGCTAACATCGATGTTTTTTTTCAACATCGATGTTTTTGCAAATTGCAAACCTACATTTATCTGGCGCGTAAAAGGAAAAATGAAGCCATTATTCATAAGTCAGCAAAAATCTTAATACTATTTAACCGGCCGTCAATGAACATTTTTTTTGTCACACCGTCAATGAACTGGGTGTGCCACACCCTAGAAAAAATATATGTAGAAAACAACTACAGTTAAGCGTTTTTTTATGTTTTTTTATTAATTTAATAATACTTGTGTTGAAAAAAACAGCGTATTTAGCTCATTTGGCACATTTTTTTTTTGTATTTAATTTTGAATATTAAGAAATTGATACAAAATTAAGTGCTTTCAGCTAATATTATGTTTTAAATAAGAAGTAGGGTAGAAACTTTAAAATGTTTTTGTAAACAAGTATAAGTACAAGTATTTAAAAATATTTGCATACTTTAAAGAGTTTTTCGTTACAAATATCGCGATACAATATATAAATCACACGTATAAAAATTGTTACGTAGAAAATGAACATGGGTGTGAGACACCCGAACGAAAGTTTTCGACTATATACACGCACTTGTTCACGACCAATCAAAGACTAACCCCGCTATTATGAATCCATACGATACACGATAAACGCTTGCATTCTGTTGTGCCATATTACGAATTCAATTCTAGCGTATGAAATTCGATAGCTACCGTTTATCGTATAGCGTTAAATTTTGGTATTGCCATACGATAGCTATCGTAACAGCTGTTCAATTCCGTACGCTTGCAAGCGGTTGTCCATTTTTATACGATACGATACAATTTAACAAATACAAAATAATTTAAGTACTAAAATGAATAACATGAATTTATGGAAACGATCTGAACAAAATATTGAAATTTTTCAGGCCGAAAATTGCGAGAACAAAACATCGAGTTGAGAGTATTGCATCTCCGAGGGGTACGGTCCAGGTATTTGTACAATGATCTTGGATTGTTGTGCCCAAACGCGTGACCCGAATCTAAAAACTTTAATATACACATCGTCGCCTGGGTAAAAGATTGTCGTATGTTAATTTCGGCAGGTGGAAATCGCGATTTAAATTTGGAATGCAATTTCTCAAAAACGCAAAACAATTAAATTTCTTCGTATAATAAAGGAAAACAAATATTTAGTTCAATGTTATCATATTAGTTAGTTTTTATTTAGAACAGGGGGTTTTGGATGTACATATTCTAAAATGGAGGCAAAAGCCACAATAAAGATGAATTAACGCCCTCGGGCTTGTATTTCATTTTTTTTTAAGCCCGCGGGCTTAATTTCTTTTTTGAAAAGGTAATAACACCCGCGGGCTTTATTTCTTTTTTTTTAGGAAATAAAGCACATGGGCGTTATTTCCGCGGGTCTTATTGCACTCCTCTGGTGCGCTCATATTGCATACATCTTTACATATGTAAGTACTAAACACACAGCACATACATATCTACCACAAAGTTCATCAGCACGTCCGCCTGCGGGTTTTCCTTTTTTGTTTTTTTGGTTTTTCCATAAATTAAGTCAGAACCTAAGTTACAAATATATATATATATATATATATTAGTCTGCATCACCAAAAAAAGTTGCGGTTTTTCCGCCGGGATTACAAAATTTATTACATTTTAAGACGTCCACCAAAATATTTCGGAAAAATATTAAGATTTAAGCGAGCTGGACCGATTTGAAAATACCTCCAAAAATGGAGTTTTTTATGAATAGAAATAGTTTCTTAAAGAACTTTTTGAAAAAAGTCCCCTCAGATGACAAAACAAGTTAGGCTTAAAAATATTTAAAAATCTTTTCAACGGAATCGTAATAATGAGATTTTTGATGCGGTTTTTTTTTTCAAAGATTGATTTACGAAAAACTTAAATAACTGGGCCAAAACTATTCTGATTTAGACTTATGGGATCTCGGTAGAAAGGTATATTTCCCACTATTTTTATTTATGTGCAAAAAAAGTAATTCGTGTCCCAATATTTTTTCTTTCAAATATCAACACATCTTAATTTAACTTTGAATGATATTCGTTCATCCTACCTTTCTCTTTCATCCTTTGAATGAGTTTACTGGCAAAGAAATAAAAAGGGCTAATGATATCTCACAAGTCTAAATCGGGAGAGTTTAGGCTCAGTTATTCAAGTTTTTCTTATACCAATCTTTGAAAAAAGTTGAAAACAGCATCAAAATTCTCATTATTACTATTCCGTCCAACATTTTTTAAAAATATTTTTACGCAAATTTTTTAAGCTTAAACCGTTTTGTCATTTGAGGGTATTTTTTCAAAAAAAAATCTTTAAGAAACTATTTTTGTTCATAAAAAACTCCATCTTTGGAGGTATTTTCAAATCGGTAGAGCTCACTTAAATCTTAATATTTTTTTCGAAATATTTTGGTGGACGTCTNGGCGCCTGCTGACATCGATCGGGACGAGCAATGTAAGTTTGTCAGTTTCTCTCAATTACATGTGTATGTACATATGTAGATATTTATATTCATTGATTTTTTTGTTTACATAAAGAGATTACATACCTTATTTTCGTATTTTGTTTACATTGAATTTTGGTTTTCATTCATGTGCACCATGCGGATAAGGTGACCCGATCTAAATATTGCTCATCAGTAGTACTAAATACCTAAAATTGTATGATGTAGCTTAATTATGTTTAGCTGTAAAAGCTTGTGTATGGAGTTATGAATAAAGAAATCTTTGTAAAATTGTAATTGGAACCAACTGAAACTCGAAATAGTTTTATTTTGTGAGAAGATGTGAGCCTTGGGTATGCAAATTGGTTGGGTTCGGCGATGCAGTAAAGTATCTCTCATTGGTGGGGTAGGGGAGAATGGAGCAGCGAGTGTGTGGCTACTCCAAGGGGTTGGTCGAAAGATTTTCATTCCATGAGATGTCTGTCTGNAAAAAAGTAATTCGTGTCCCAATATTTTTTCTTTCAAATATCAACACATCTTAATTTAACTTTGAATGATATTCGTTCATCCTACCTTTCTCTTTCATCCTTTGAATGAGTTTACTGGCAAAGAAATAAAAAGGGCTAATGATATCTCACAAGTCTAAATCGGGAGAGTTTAGGCTCAGTTATTCAAGTTTTTCTTATACCAATCTTTGAAAAAAGTTGAAAACAGCATCAAAATTCTCATTATTACTATTCCGTCCAACATTTTTTAAAAATATTTTTACGCAAATTTTTTAAGCTTAAACCGTTTTGTCATTTGAGGGTATTTTTTCAAAAAAAAATCTTTAAGAAACTATTTTTGTTCATAAAAAACTCCATCTTTGGAGGTATTTTCAAATCGGTAGAGCTCACTTAAATCTTAATATTTTTTTCGAAATATTTTGGTGGACGTCTTAAAATATAATAGATTTTATAATTTTAATGGAAAAACAGTACCGATTTTTTTTGTATGGGGAGTGATGCAGTCTAATATATATATATATAGCTATATCAAAGAAACCACTCTTGGGCTGTACTTTGCAGCTCAATGTAAAAAAAAAACAAAGAAAAAAACTTGGAATTTTAAATTAGTTCTAACCTTTAAGATATATTTGTATAAATATTGCCTCAGAAGTGTGAATTACTTAAACTACCTAAAAATTTAGAGTGCCTAATTAAATATATTATTAAAAATCTATGTACTTAGTTAAGATCAGCATTAGGAAAAGTCCTGCTTCTTTAAACTGTCTTGAACTTTAATCGCAGTTAAACTAAACAAAAAAAAATTATCCTAAATATTTGAGTTGAGATATTTCGCCACAGGCGAAACACTAAAGAGTGCGTAAAATCCTAGCGGCATTGTGTGTAACCAAAATACGATAATTAGTTTTGAAGTAAATATGTACATTTGTATGTAAAAATGTACATATATATGATAAGATAGCAGAGCGGACAATTTGTAGAATGTGCATACACAGCGTTTCTTTCTGTTAAAAACCTAGCTGCTGAAATATACATATACTCTCCGGCCACCGAACATCTCACNATACTAAGGGAATTCTTGTTTTTTCTGTCGTCCGGTTTTTTTATAGATAAATATATGCATGCATACGGCTAAGGACCAGGCTAAAGCGAGCATTCACAGCTTATCTACAAGCAGGATACATAAATAATATGACTTCATTACACTTGTCAGGCAATATTTTTTTCATAGAGAAGTATGTATGTAGATTGGATCCTTGGCTCAAAGCCTCTGTGCTAAAACTGTCCCCCTACGTCTCCCTTCTTTGCTATTTAAAGTCAAAGATTAAGCTCCTACAATAGGGATTTCCAGCAGAAATCTTCAACATTTAGCTATAAAGAGAATCGATGCTGAAATAATTAAAAAGCTATAAGTCTGACCTTTAATTAGGTAAGAATTACGTAACTATCTGAGACCGTCATCATTCGTGATTCCAATAATTCAAATGCTTATAAAACAAGTAAGAAAGTCTAAGTTCGGGAGGAGCCGAACATTACATACCCGGCGCAAGTATTAAGTATATGATTTTCACCTTTCCGTAAGCTACCGCTACATGGTAAGCCGGGGTGTACAATTTTGAAGTTTCAAGCATTTCTGAAATTTACCGTTATATGAAAATCGGTACCCATTTCAGTCCGATTTCAATAATTTTCAACGTTTTGCTTTTATGGGGCAAGCATAATAACCATACCGAGTTTGGTATAAATTGGTGGAACGGTTACCGAGATACATATATGTAATCATAAGTGGGCAGTGTCACGCCCATTTTCCTAAATTTTATCATAAGCGTATTTCTTGGTAAAGAATTGTTACAAGCATCAATTTTGAATAAATTAGCTTTAATATTAACTCATTTATCGAAAATTTCGTATTTCTCCAAACTACCGTTATATGGGATATGGGCGTGGTTATTGTCCAATTTTAAAAATTTTCGGCCATTTGGTATGCTGTAGTAAGGCTAATAACTGTGCCAAGTTTGGAAGAAATTGGTGCAGCGGTTACCAACATGTACACATGTAACCATAAATGGGCGTGGCTACGCCCATTTTCCAAGAATTTATAATATTATTATTTTTTGTCTAAAAATTATTGTAAATATAAATTTTGAGCGAATAATCTTTAGTATTTACTAAAATATCGCAGTTTTCGTATTTCTGAAAATTATCGTTATATGGGATGTAGGCGTGGTTATTGTCCGATTTTGCCCGTTTTTAATACCATCCGTCCTACGCCCGAAAGAAGTGCACGTACAAAGTTTCGTTAAGATATCTAAATTTTTACTCGAGTTATCGTGTGCACAGACGGACGGACGGACAGACGGACAGTCACCGCTTAATCGATTTCTCTTTTCATTCTGATCATTTATGTATACATTTGTCTATATCTATCTCGATTCGTGTTGCCTGTTACAAACAACCGTTATGTGAACAAAGTTATAATATCCGCATTCGCATCCGCGGATGTCTAAAATTTCACATTCGCGACATCCCTAGTACATAGTAGTTAAATCAAGTGATATGCGATTAGCTTTATCCTTGGTGTGGGTATACTGTGCAATCTCTTGACTAATGATTTTGGCTCCATTCGAGTTCACTAGTTTCATACGCACGGTGTTGGATGTCGCTATGTACAATATCCGCGCCTTAAAATATGCAACAACAACTGGATTTTAAGCGCGTTTCTGAAATTATTTGTTGCTCATACCACAGAATAAACAGTATACAGAACACGCATGTCGACTATTGAACCAACTTGAATTTAAGGCGCGAGCGGTGAGGCAAGCGGCGCTGCCTCTGTTACTTTAGCAGTATTTTCACTCGGCTGACGCTGTTAATTCCATCGTCGCTATGACGACAAGATGTTAACTAACTTCGTTTTCCATCACGATCAGCGTTGCCGTTTTGATACAATTGTATATTTTTTAATACTATTTTTCTAAATTGTAATATCTGATACTTTTTTGTATTTTTGAAAACTATGAACAGTATTACTATGTAGTCTAATATTACGTTCAAATTGGCCCTATTTAACTTGTTAAATGAAAAAGAGCTTTTTGGGAAACACAATCGTCCACATTGAACATTTGGAGTTTACTTTGACATTTGTTTGATTACCAATAAAAATTCGAAAAAAAAATATTCAAAATCAAGTTTTTGTGTTTCAATTTGTTGTGTGCGAATGTCTACTTCATGATATTAACGCATACGGATTACTTAGAGACTTAAAAATGATTAGTTCGTATGCACTATATATCTCTGCGTACGGTGAGACCTCATGGGAAATAAGTAATTACCGCCTTGGCCTCTTTTTTGGCGGGAAGACATGCATACAATCTTGATATTTTTTGATAATTTTTAATTTTTAATATTTTTCAGAATATAAATTTTTTGAACGTTGGCGTGTCAAATGAAAGCTTTTGGGTCTTTCTGATTGGCCGGAGCAGAAAGCTTTCTGATACAACTCTGCGCTGAACTGGTTTTCAAACGAGTTAAATGGTTTAACTGGTTCAATTTTCCTACAACAATTGCATGCGATTTAACTTGTTTATGAACATGTTTTGTTCATTTAACTGGTTTAAGCCCATTTAACATGTTTAGCTCGTCAATTTGAACGTAGTATAAAGGCGAATATTTTTTTTCTTGTTATTTGAAGTCTCACAATTTATATATAGATATTTATAAGTTTATTTGGTAACTCTTATAAGGGAAACACAACCCGGAATTTCTTTGCACACGCCACTGTTATAGGATCCCTAAACCACACAAAAACATTACGCAATATCGGGCTTGCGACGAGCGTTTGTGTGGTGTATGGGGTCGTTTGTACTAAATTGCACAGTTATTGCGCTAAAATAAACATTATTTTGATATTGTGTTATTGTACAATAATTTGTGCTGCGTATGGCGACCACTGCGAAATTTTTAGTCTAGTTTTGATTTTGGTGTCCAGATCGTGCTGTAAAATATGGGTAAAAGCGTAAAAAAAAAATATTTTTTTTATTTAAATATATAACGCACATTCATATTTCTTGCACATATATACTTGAGCAACGTTTCTTCAAAATAAGGTTTGCGCAATTTTATACTGTAGTAAATTCCACAATATTGACTTGTACAAGTCTCGGGTTGCGCAAGGATTTTGTGTGGTTTAGGGGCCCTATAAGTTTGTTTTTCATTATGCAAATAAGCAGACAGAAGCAACAAATATACTTTTTTTTATAACTATGGATTTAATTATAAAATTTTATTTATTATTGGTTTTTTAAATAATAGTTTAACAAACTACAGTTTTGTTTGCTTTTGATACTTTTTCTGCTTGGCAACTGATACATTTTTTTCAAGCTCGCGGCAACGCTGATCACGATGTGTGTTTATGGCAAGATGTTAACTTCATGCTATTCATAGTGGACGTGATGTTAACTCCTCTGCTCTGTTCCGGGTCGCCATGTTATTCATAGTGGTCGTAATGTTAACTTCTCTGCTCTGGTCCGGGTTGTAATATTACGTCCGCCGAAGAAAAATAAATTTGTATGTGGTCTGTTCTAAATAAAAACCAGGGTACGAAAATAAACTGTACAAAACAATTCCCATTTGCTCATCGATCATCATATCATTTGTGGTTTTGTACAGTTTTGTACATAGTCAGAAACAAATTGTAAGATTCACTGTCATTTTGCCCAACGAGAAACGTTTGCTTTTCGTTTGTGACAATTGTACCATAGGGTACGTTTTATATGTATGCAACCGTTTCAATTACGTGAAAAATATTTTTTTCTGTAAAGTTTCATATCCAATTCAATTAAAAAACATTTTTATTTTGTTTATTCATTGCAGCCATTTGGTTTGTGTTTAGTTATTGCATATACGTACATTAGGGCGGGTCAATTTGTATGGATCGATTTTTTCGACATTGTTCCTAGCATATTCGGATTCTTCATAAAATTCTAAGAAAAAAATTCCTCCAGACCATAGCTCTAAAGTCAATTTCGAGCCTGCGCATTTTTAAAAGAAGATATCTTATATATAAAATTGGGTTGCTGTCCGTTAGCCTCGCTAAGACTTGAAAACAGCTTGACCGATTTAAATATTTTTATTTTTTTGGTTTGTTTTTTATAATATCCGGAGTGTTAAAACCAGAAAAAATAGAGAGTTGCCACCTGTTTAAAAATCCCAATATAAGTAAATTAATTACATAAATTAGATATTGCAATATGGGTGTCAAAAGAAAGAGGTTATTAAGGCTTACAGGCAAAAATATTTTTGAGGGGGGTTGCCACCTGTTTCAAAATTTAGTTAAATAAAATTTATAAGATAAATTAAATATTGCAATATGGGTATCAAATTAAAAGGGTTTAAGAAGGCTTACTACTGAAAATATTTTTGAGTCGAGTTGCCACCGATTTCGAAAATTTAATTCAATTAAGTTAATAAGATAAAGTATGCACATATTATAATATAGGTGTCGAGCGAAAAGTATTTGAAAAATTATTGATTAAGAAATATTTTCTATAGGCCTGCCACCTACCTGAGCGGTAAAAACTAAAAGCCATACTCGCAAATATTGTTCAAAACTTTTGAGGCTCGCATCAATGTGGAATACTGTAACTCCGTCAAGATAGTGTTTATTGATGGCAAACAAAGTACTATCATGTTTGGCAATGATATCACCCCATCGAACAATGCACTTAACCTCGAGATAAAAAGAGAACAAAAGCCGAAGTATTAGCCGAAGCAGTTCGTACAAATGTTCCACTATTGAACTAACAAAAAATATGGCCTACGACTCTTTTATAGAAGCTGTGGACACTGGAGTAAAATTTAAACAAAAAAACAAAACCGACTTCAATTCTCATATACAAATTTAAAAGTACCGTTATTTTCTTCATGGCCCAATTATCGGATCTACACTCAATTAGTAGGAGACTACCTCTGAGGAACCACCTTTCCTTTCAAAAAGAATTATACAAAACGGATAACGTAGTCCAAAGTTACGCGGTAACATACATAAAAAACACATTCCGACGAATTGATAAAATATGCAGATTAATATTTAATAAAGTGTTACGGATATATTTTTTTTAATACAAACCTGTGCTTGGGAGCTTATTGATACGAAAAATTAATTTCTGATATCTATTTTTTATTTAAAGAACCGCAAGATTGCACTACAAAGCAAATTACATATTTTTTACTATTGTAACGGGAGAAGTTACTGTATGTATTTTTTTATATGTACAGTGTCGAACAAAAGTTTTGGCACAGTAAATTTTCGCATTACATATATGCAAAATTTTTAATTTATTTCCGATAATTTTTTATAAAAACATAGTTCATACTACACTAAAACACATAAAAATCAAATGTGTAAACTTTGTGAAAAACTCAGGAAAATTCAATAAATCTGCATACTAATTTGCAATTTTATATTCAGATTTTCAAGCAACTTCAAACCTGCACTTTGATAAACTAAAATTGAATGGATTATTAAACTGCATACTTGGAATTTTTCTAAAAAATACTTTGCCTATATTGCGTAAAATTTACTGTGCCAATACTTTTGTTCGTTACTGTAAGTTTAAGGGTTTATTTACCCTTAACTTTAAAAAACCAAAAAAACATTTACAATATTTTAAAATTATTTTTCGAATCATAAATTTTTTTATGATTAACAATGTATTTATATTTTTTTTTGGTTTTAGATCCTATTTGCTTTCAACACGAGGTATCTTTTTTCTAGTTTCTATTGTCATAGCCATAACTCACTCTCTATTTTTATCAATCAATCAATCAATGAATCAATTTTATAATTTTTTTCGGCATTTTTCCTAATTACAAGTAGAGCTTTATAAAACTTTTAAACACCAAATGTTTATCAAGCTTGGGATTTTATGTTATCCGGGCAGGCTTATTAATTTAGCCAGAGAATATGTTTTCTTTATAAAGTTTACCCAGTTACCAATTTTAAACTGCTACCTGTACTGTATCAGCTTCCTGTATTCGGCTTCCTGGAAAAAAAGGTTAGTACGAAAGGACGTGGGTAAACATTTCTTTGCACATAGTTGGAATAATTTAAGGTAGTCGATAGCTGGCGAGGCCGAGATATGTACGTGTACACTTAGCGTTATGATTGACGGATGCGAGTGATACTGTGTGATCCTCATAATATTGCATAAGCATTGGTATAAAAGTGTGCAGGATACTTTAATTCGATTGAGGGTTGCTTTGCTCACATCAGTGGGATGCCAATTGCAAGCATTTAAATAACAGTCCGTAGTTAGTGTCAGTGTCAATTAAATTTTCGTCTGACGTTGGCCGCAAGAGTGATTAGGGTGAATATGAAAATAAACACCTTCGCCTACCACCAAAAAGAAAAATTTCCCTCTATTTAACATGTGGTGGCGTTCCTTGCTACTTTTATAATTTTTCTTATGATTTCGGTAGGTGTCGCTGATCTTGACAGCTGTGCTTAACTAAGAGATGGGAAATCGCGTTTTGTAGCTGGAACTTAAATTACCTACGTTTGTATGTATATAAATGTGCCTAAAGACCAAAGCCAGGTTTATACATTTTTATATTTGGCTAAGCAATGTGTTGAAATGGTTTTTCAAGAAAGGTTGCAAAGTTACATTTCAAATGTGCTCAACTTGGATTCTTGTACCGAAAGTACTTTCAAAAGGGTATAATGGTACCTATTTTTCCATCACTGGTGACACTGCAGTGGCATAGTTAACAATTTCCTGAATGACATAAATGTCATTCTGAAGTATACCACGAGGCCGTACTATTTGTAAGTTGTAAGTATCGTATACTTTATAAAAATTGTAATTTATGTTGTAATCAGGGTTGCCACTGACGAAAAAAAATATTTACCATCCACTTGGAAAAAATCTACCAAATCTGGAAAATATCAACCAATAACCTTTTTTTACATGGTGACATGGTATTTGAGATCATATTAATGGCATCTTCGCGGTTTTTCTTAAACCAAAAGCGAAAGTGGTGAAACTAAAGGCAACAACGAAACTTTATCATTAAAAAAGCGCTTGGTATTTTTTTAAATNAATTAACTTCATTTATTTATTTTTCTCGGTTCAATGCGAGTGGAAATTAACGAGGATGAGCCTAAATTTTTACGATTTGCGAATCGGCCGTATCTTGTACAGAGGCCTGTAGCTTATTTTCTAAGGCAATCGCACATCTGGGAGCAGCACACATTGATGTCCCGGCAATGAGGACAACCAATAGATTTCTAGCGAGCCGAAAATGCTTAGTTAATAGAGCTCGTGTCGCTAAATCCACAGCCGGTGAGGCTAGTGGTGGCAAAACCACAGACGTCGAATGGTTGTGCTGCCATTGTTGGAGATCCATCTCCATCTCTACCAGCAATTGAAGATACAACATACTTATTTCGTTAAAGAGCACAATATGGGAACATTGTAACGACTTTTGGATTCGAATAAACCGAGCAATCAGTGGTGCGATTCACTACGCGATTTTAACAACTCTTGTTATTGTTAAGTCAGCTAAACGACAATTTTAACAATTTAGCTATTCAGTGAAAGTTTCCCTAACAACATTCGTTAGCGCCAAATCAGCTGTTGTCGTTAACGATAACAAAGGCCGCTTATTTGACGACGTCTAGATTGGAGTTGTTAATAAAACATAAAAGGTACGTTTTACAATTTTTTCGTATGGAAAAACTGCACAGCACCGCTAACAAAAAAAAAAATTATCAAAAATCAAAGGATTTTTCAGCAACATCAAACTTGCACTTTACTGTACTAAAATTTAATGTGATACAAAACTGCATACATAATTATTCTGATTAAAAACTTGAAGTTTTACGAAAGTTTTTTGAATTTTGTTTAAATATTGCCGAATACACTATTAAAAACAAGTAATATAAATTAAATAACAAAAAGATAGTTTGTTAAAAGTTGTCTATATGGGTTCCGCTTATAATTTTCCAATAGGGCGTAAAACAAATATAGAAAACTTATTATGAAGAATAAATTGTATGCGTGCTATATGTTAAATTGAACCTATGCTAAATTTTAACCTGTTTAATTGGAGGAGTTATAAAGCAATACAACGTCTCTGATCAATCAGTTGTATGGCAGCTAGATATTTTAGTGAACCGATTTCGATGATTTTATGGAATAGTTAAGGTAATATGTGGTTATGTGCAAAATTTTAGTAAAATATCTTCAAAACTCAGGGACTTTTTTATAAAATAGTTAAAATTTAAGCAAAGTTTCAAGTACTGCTATCTCGAAAAGTGGAGCCAATAGGGTAAAACTGAGGACGCCATTGAATTTAGAAGGCTCTAATTAAGTAAGAGCAACTATCAGAACATTTGTCGAAAAACATTTGTTTTGGTACCACTCTCGAAATATTCTGACTAAAAGAAGAGCATCATTAACAGTAGTAAATCAGGGTTTTACATACTTCTAGAGACAAATATTTTGAAGCATTTTACAGGTATATGTAATGTTATAAGGACTAGCAGCTATAGAAAGATTTAGATCGTTTCGACGTATTTTCCAAATGTGCCTTCAATTAAGGTGTTTTCGGAATAAAAATTACGCTCAAGAGCGCAAAGTTTATTCTGAAAGCACACCTCTTGCTAACGTATCAAATTATTCGTAATTGTTTGTAGAATACAATACATACTTAAAAAGTTCTTAAAATTAAATGCTTCAAAACCAATACGCGATAAACCGAAAATTTTTAAAATTGTGAGATGTGGAGTTACATACTTTGAGTTACTTGCCATTTCGTTATTTTTTAATGCACACTTTTCTTACCTACTACATTGGAAGTGTACACATAAGTGCTAAATGCCCATTTAATTTCAAATCAGAAAATGATGTGTTTCAAAAGTTATGACATAATTAATTGTGCCCTTCTTAAAAATTACATAAAAAATGTGTTTGTTTTCATTATTATTTTTTAATTTAAACACCTATGAATCAAAAGTTATGCAGCAAATTGATCAAATTTTTTTTTTGAGGCTTCAAGGATACGTTAATGAATTATATCCAAAAGCAACCAGCTTGATTTAGTTTACAACAGTGAAAATAAAGCTAAATAACACAAAGGTTACCTGTTTTTTAGATTTGCCCATATACTACACAGCTGCACAATCACTGCATAAATGCCCTGCAAGCGATCAGCCCTCATTTAAGCACTGTATCTCTCCCTCACTCGCATAACAAAGCAACTGCTGCTAGGGATGTCGAAAAAACATCGATGCATCGAAAATATTGATGTTTTGCTTCGATGCATCGAAATTTTTCCACGCGATGTATAAATGGTCCATGTATGGACTTTGACCAAAAAATTTAAATGGCTCCAAAAAGTTCCGTTGGAAACATAATTAGCTCAGTTGCAGTAATTTATTTCTAGCTTTGTACAATTTTGCCTATAACATATTTTGTTGTGAAACATTATCTAAAAAATCCCATGCAAATCGATGCATCGATGTATGCCCTTCGATGCGTCGAAAAATATAGATGTACATTTCGATGCAACGAATCAAAGAAAAACATTGATGTATTTTTGGCACTGACATCCCTAACTGCTGCACTGACGAAAAGTTTTGTCATACGAACGAATGCTGCACGATAGGCATAGAACAACAGAAGAAAACTGAAGTAGAACCAAATTGAATTAGAAAAAAAAATGCGTTAGCAGCAATGCTCAAATTTTTCAAATGGAAATGCGCGCATCACTCTAAAGTAGGGATGCACAGCAGAGGTGCACGCAGTCGACGTCGCGGGCAAACTGCAAGCACGCGAGCGTGCTAGGCGAGGTGAAGTGAGCTGTACGGAGATGGCATCGTATATATATTAACCACTACACACTTATTTCAAATAAAAATGCGTGTAGGGATGTGCACTTTTGCGACAACTGAGCCACGGTGGCATCAGGCCACAGGCAAAAGCCAATTTTTCCAAAACAAAAGCGCCAAGTTTTTGTTATCATGTTTAATAACTTTTTTGATTCAGTAAAAAGTGTATATACTAGGGCTGTGCGATTAATTGATTACTCAAAATTTTAATTAATCATAAATTAAATAACTCAATTATTCGATTAATTGGAAATTATGATTACTCAAAAGTTCAGTTACTCGAGTAATCAAGATTTTTGATTAACCAAAAACAAAAATATTTGAGTAATTTGCTTTATGATTAATCAACATTTCGAGTAAAATGAGTAATCAAGATTTCAACTCTTTACATATGTATAAAGTAGTTAAAGTTCCTTGATACTTTGAAAACAACGTTTCTGTTTTCAAAAATGAAAGCAAACAATTTTTTTCATATACAGAATGTAAAAAAGAAAATAAGCATTTTCCAAAGCAAACTCTGTTAACGAGCAAAATTATTTTTTTTGAGTAATCATATTTCAAGTAACTCGATTAATCATCGTTTTGAGTAATCAAAATCTTGATTACTCGAGTAATTGATTAACCGAATAATTGATTAACCAACTTGCTCGAGTAATCGAATAATCGCACAGCCCTAGTATATAACTACATATCCATTTCCTCACGTTTTTATTAACAAATTAATTTCAATACATTTATAAAAACGCAAAACATATTTAATTTACCTATTCCTCACATTTTATTCAGTAAATGAATTCCATCTTAATGTAGAATATTAGTGTATAGTGTATACATACATACATATGTACCTATGCATTCGGTGTGCTTAAATTAAAAAAGCATCAATAAATACCGCACCAAGAATTGAATTCCAATTATTTTGGCTTTTTGGTTTCCCAAAAGCACTAAATTTAGTGCAAAATGCACGACCTTGGAAACAGTGAGCTGAGCACATCAATGCTCAAACAGTGATGCCAGACCAAGTATTGAGTAAATGCGCTATGTATATTTTTCTTTTAAAGCAAAAGTTCTAATTGGCGAGGGTATTGAATTTTGGTTCTTACATAGAACACTGATAAGCTTCACAAACTTATCTTAGGACTTAATTAAAATAATCAACATTATTTGTAGACGAATATATTTGTGTTCGTATGAAATAGTAGCTTATGTCGGGAGGCTGGCTTTAGTAAAATGTACCATTTCCTATATTCTTTAAACCACAAGGAATTTTTTTATGAAACGTTATACGAATATTGACTTGCAAGCATCGCCATTAACATTACCGTCTTTTACGTTTATTTTCCAAGAGTTATTCAACGACTCGGCGCCAGTGAGTCTTTCGCAATCGTATGCTGCGAATGGTTCATTATACTAAAGCCAGTCTTCCGACATAAGCTACTATTCTATACGAACACAGATATGTATACTTCCTAATAGGCTTGTAAAATGCCCAATACCCAAATCCCTCGCATGAGTTATTATCGGTAAAAAATTGGGTACGCTCAAATCTGGCATCGCTGCAGCAAGTACAGCGCCAGTGAAACAGTGTTGATATTTTAAGTACAATTGTACTTTTTTCAGTACAATTAATTTTAAAATGTACAAAAGTACAATTTGCCGATTTTAAGTACAATTTCAACATCAAAAATACTTTTTGTACCAAACGCTCAAATCTCTTCTAGCACTTTGATTCTTAATCCGTTTACATTTAAGTAAATGGATATACCTATATTTCATATTTGCTACAAAACGAAATTATGAATTGTAATATTGAATGTAAACGTGATCGTGAACAGTAATATTAGTGATGTGCGTTATGGTGATTGCGATTTCTTATCACCGGCGGGTGAAATATCCCTCATCGCTATTTATTTTGAAAAAATCTTTGGAAATGCAATTTACCTAATGGCGATCCTGCAGAAATAGAAGTAATTAAGCAATTCGGGGGTTGAAAGTAAAAAAATGTATGTAAATTCCATGCGTTGAAATTATAAATTTCCCTTGAGGATTTCCATTTTATCGATAGTGATCTCATTTTATGTTCATTAATATGAACTGACCTATATAGTGTATTAATGTTTTATCATCATTGTCTTCATCTTTGACAAAATTACACGGTCACCCGGTATTTATTTTATTTTTTTAAATAATTTTAATTATTTTTTTTATAAAATTGTAGCTCATTATCAAACAAAAACCTTGCAAATAAATCGAAACTTGAAAGAATGAAAAAAATCAACAAAGTTTCATCAAATTTTCACAGTTTTTGTTCAGAATTTGTAGACATGTTTTGGGTTAACATTTTTGTAGCCCATTCATTCTAGTATAATAAGGTGCAAGTTTGAAGTGTCTAGAAAATACCATTGATTTTTTTAATTTTTCTGTTTGCGGTGTTGCGCACTCTCTTCCATATAACGAACGTTCGCATTTTGTATTAAATGGATGAATGCGCGTGTAGCGTTGTTGTTTTTTATTCGAATATTTTAAATTAAGCTTCAACACCTTCAACGAAAAAAGTTCTCAAAAATCTACGCGAATTGAATGTACTATCTCGATCATTTAAACATCTCGGACTCGCCCACCACTAAAAATGATTATTTAAATCTAAAGTATATATTAAATGATATTTAATATTTGCTTTAGAGATGAAATTTCGACAAATTTGTTTAAACAAAAATGTTAAGCGCATATGCAGAATGTGGAAGCGAGATTCTTCTGCTTGCGTTTCTATGTTTATATCATTTATCAGTTTAAGCACATACGATTAAATGTAAAAAAATATTTTTAACTGCGGATCCGAACGAAATATTTATTAGTTACATTGAGTTACTCAAAAATAGTGCCGAAAATCAACGATTGTGCTGAAGGGGCCGGCTGCTTCCGAAAGGGCCGAAAATGGCACAATGCACACTCATTTTCCATCACTGTCACACATACAATCTCACTATTCTGTTGACTTCGTTTTCCCCTACCGATAACTTTTTACTTCCGCGCTTGCCCAGCACCGCTGTGCAAAGCTTTGCACGCGCAGTCGCCCGCGACACATATGTGCTGATTTGGGCATCCATCCCTACTCTAAAGAAAGCAGCGGCGACGGCTAATCAACTAAAATTCATGCGAATTCTTGCTTTGCATAAGTGCATTTCCAAATGTACATATGTATGTATATTAGGGTGGTCCAAAAACAGTAGAGTCGTAATTGTAATACTCTCACCCCCTAAGGGCCGTTGCACCATGTCTAGTTAATTCTAACTCCCAGTTAAACATCTTTATCGACGTTATCGACACCCATCATATAACATGTGATCGATAAAGCAGTTAACGTGCTTAACTGAAGGATGTACCTCCAGTTAGCGTTAACTAGACATGGTGCAAACGGCCCTAAGAGTGTTCTATATCGAAAAAAGTATACCCCTATTTTTTTATTTTCGCTCAAAGGGCTCAAAGTTTTCCATGTATTTTTATATGGCAAACAAACAATTTTTCATAGAAATGGTATAGAATTCAGGAAAACCCTGGTTCTCTTCAGGAGAATTTCAATAATAATACCCAATTGTTTATTTAACCATTTTTTAATACTAACGATTTTTTATTGTTCCCCCTATTGCATTTTTCGGGGTTTTTGTGGGTTTTTGGCTGGCATATAAAGTATAGTTGCGATGAAAGAATGTTTAACTAAACAATGGGGTATTATTACTGGGAATCTCCTGCAGATAAACAGAGTTTTCCGATGGAAAAATATTGATTTTTGAGAACTCTATACCATTTCTACGAAAAGTTGTTTTTTCCCCATATAAAACACATGGCAGAATTTGCGCGCGTGGAGCAACCTCCAAATATTTTTTGATTTCAAAATAAAACAAGAGCACCGCTGTCTTCGGCTATGCCGAAGTCTTCATACCTTTCATGAACATCTGAAAATTTTACTTTAACAGATTACTGCATTTAAAAAAATTTATATATTCACACACATATAAAAAATCATATCTAAACAATCAGAGGTATGGAAGATATACCTTATATAGCACCAATCTGAGTGATTTTCACTGCTGTGTGATCGGTATGTAAACCGGTAACACAATTTAATGGGTTTAGCTTGCTACACAAAGGAGATATATCGCAAAAACTGGCATCTGAACAATCAGTGGTATAAGAGATAAAGCTTATACAGCATAGATTTTGACGGACGATTTTCTAAGTATACTCTGTATTATTATTTATAAAATAGCTTACGAAATGTATCGGTTTTAGCTGTCCAAATAAAGAAGTTTTACAGTAATACCCCATATCTGAACAATCAGTGGTATAAGAGATAAAGCTTATACAGCATAGATTTTGACGGACGATTTTCTAAGTATACTCTGTATTATTATTTATAAAATAGCTTACGAAATGTATCGGTTTTAGCTGTCCAAATAAAGAAGTTTTACAGTAATACCCCATATCTGAACAATCAGTGGTATAAGAGATAAAGCTTATACAGCATAGATTTTGACGGACGATTTTCTAAGTATACTCTGTATTATTATTTATAAAATAGCTTACGAAATGTATCGGTTTTAGCTGTCCAAATAAAGAAGTTTTACAGTAATACCCCATATCTGAACAATCAGTGGTATAAGAGATAAAGCTTATACAGCATAGATTTTGACGGACGATTTTCTAAGTATACTCTGTATTATTATTTATAAAATAGCTTACGAAATGTATCGGTTTTAGCTGTCCAAATAAAGAAGTTTTACAGTAATACCCCATATCTGAACAATCAGTTGTATGGAGGCAATAAAAAGGTTATAGTGACCCGATCTTTGTTAATTTTACTGTAAACTTTCTGTTTATAATGAGTGAAAATAGTGCGAAATTTCTTGTTTCTAGCCGCATAAATGGAGGAGTCATAACAAAAAATCGCTTATCTGAACAATCAGTTGTATGGGAGCTATATGCCGATCTTTGTTATTTTCACTGTAAGTATTCTGTTGATAATAGGTGGAAGTATTGCAAAGTTTCATGTTCCTAACTGCATAAATGGAGTCTCATAACTGAACAATCAGTTGTATGGGGTATATATGTTATAATGACCCGACCTTTGTTATTTTCACTGTAATCTGTTAATAATGAGTGAAAACGTTGAAAATTTTCATGTTCCTAGCTGCATAAATGGAGAAGTTATGGCAAAAAATCTCATATCTGAACAATCAGTTTTATGGAGGCTATAGGTTATAGCGACCCGATCCTCGCCATTTTCACTGAAATTATTCTTTTGATAATGAGTGACAACAGTGCAAAATTGCATGTTCCTAGCTACTTAAAAGGAGGNGCTACACAAAGGAGATATATCGCAAAAACTGGCATCTGAACAATCAGTGGTATAAGAGATAAAGCTTATACAGCATAGATTTTGACGGACGATTTTCTAAGTATACTCTGTATTATTATTTATAAAATAGCTTACGAAATGTATCGGTTTTAGCTGTCCAAATAAAGAAGTTTTACAGTAATACCCCATATCTGAACAATCAGTTGTATGGAGGCAATAAAAAGGTTATAGTGACCCGATCTTTGTTAATTTTACTGTAAACTTTCTGTTTATAATGAGTGAAAATAGTGCGAAATTTCTTGTTTCTAGCCGCATAAATGGAGGAGTCATAACAAAAAATCGCTTATCTGAACAATCAGTTGTATGGGAGCTATATGCCGATCTTTGTTATTTTCACTGTAAGTATTCTGTTGATAATAGGTGGAAGTATTGCAAAGTTTCATGTTCCTAACTGCATAAATGGAGTCTCATAACTGAACAATCAGTTGTATGGGGTATATATGTTATAATGACCCGACCTTTGTTATTTTCACTGTAATCTGTTAATAATGAGTGAAAACGTTGAAAATTTTCATGTTCCTAGCTGCATAAATGGAGAAGTTATGGCAAAAAATCTCATATCTGAACAATCAGTTTTATGGAGGCTATAGGTTATAGCGACCCGATCCTCGCCATTTTCACTGAAATTATTCTTTTGATAATGAGTGACAACAGTGCAAAATTTCATGTTCCTAGCTACTTAAAAGGAGGAGTTATAACGAAAAACCTTATATCTGAACAATCAGTTGTATGGGAGCTATAGGTTGTAGTGACACGAGTAATTTTCACTCTAAGTTTTCTGTTGATAATGGGTGGAAGTATTGCAAAATTTCATGTTTCTAGCTGCATAAATGGAGAAGTTATAACGAAAAATCTCATATCTCAACAATCAATTGTATGGGAGCAATATGTTATAGTGGTCCGATTCTTCCGGTTCCGACAAATGATAAATACATTATAAAAATACACCCACCTACCAAATTGCATCCGGATATCTCGAAAACTGAGAGACTAGATTGCATACAAACAGACGGACAGACAGACAGACAGACAGACAGACGGACAGACGGACATGGCTAAATCGACTCATCTCGACGTTCTGATCATTTAAGTATGCAGTTTAATGGGTCTATCTCTTTTTATTCTGGTACTTACAAACAACGGACCAAAGTTATAAAACCATTTCATGCTCATGAAAGGTATAAAAATAAGGGTATATTTTAAAAATCGGCCGCTGTGGTGGTGTAGTGGTAAGCAGTGCGCGCTGCCACTCCGCAGCACCCGGGTTCAAACCCTGGTGAAAGCAACATCCCAAAAATATAGAAAAAAAGGTTTTTTCTTAACAGCGGTCGTCCCTCGGCAGGCAATGGCAAACCTCCGAGTGTATTTCTGCCATGAAAAACAGCTTCTCATAAAAATACAATCGCCATTCGGAGTCGGCGTAAAACTGTAGGTCCCTCCGCTCTTTGTGTCAACATCAAGGCGCACGCCACGAATCGGAGGAGAACCTCGGCCAAACACTAACATATGTATAAGCGCCAATCTATTATTATTATTATATTTAAAAAATTCCGACTTTACTTTTTGACCTGCATTTTTGGACCACCCTAATGTACATGCATATGCTGCAGTGTTTGACAAAAACAAAAATGCTTATGAGCTGCTTACAGAAATGAAGTGAGATATATTTTCTTTTTTTTTTGTCTTTCTTTTGGCTAGCATCTCCGACTTTGCCTCCTCTTATATACATTAGGGTGAGTCAAAATTGGAACTTTTTGAATTTCGACTGAGAACGTTCGGATTCTTGAAGATAATAGGGAAGACAAGTTCATTCTAAAATTTCAGCTTATTTGAACAAGATTTAGAGGTCGCTCAACGCTGTTGTTTGTTTTCCGGAAACTACAGATTTTATATGCGTCTTTATTAACAAATAGGTATATTTTCATCAAATCTTGTCGGATTTCGTTGAAATTTCGTAGGTAGGTTCCAAAATATCGGTTTATTAGAACACAATTCATTTAAGTTCAATAAATTACGCGGTTTTGCAGAATGACTATATGTATGTATTTATGCATTTACATAAAAAACTACACAGTTTCAAAATATGCGTTTTTGTTAATTACTCGAATATAATTATAATGAAAAACAATCCACTTTTTATTTAATAAAAAAACACATGTTCGATTACATACATATGTATGTATTTATATACTCAGTTTGGGCTACTTATTTTTTTACTAATATTTATTTATTTTACTAAAATTGAATGGGCTATGAAACTGCATACTTAGACTTTTTCTAAAAATTCTGAATACAATACAAAAATACGAGATATAATGATGGATCGATTGGAGCAACGACGCCTTTACTATCGGAATATCTCCGTTATTTTTCCACCTAGACTTCTGACAATTTGCAAATAGTTTCATTTTGAATTACAGAATAAGTATATAAATTTTCAGAAGTTTACCTAGTGACAAATTTTTACCTAATTTTTTGTAACATTAGCGTCGTCTGACGACACTTTAACTTCCGCCTAGACTTCTGACAATTTTTCCCCTACTTTCTTATATTGTCTCCAATTATATTGCAAATTTTCAGAACTTTACCTCATTACTTATTTTTCGAAAAAAAAAAATTGCATGTTTAACCCCCCACCCTCACTTTATACTTCCAGTGAGAGTTCTGAGCCTGCCTCTCGCTATATCGGTAACAACCGAACCTGTAAATGTTAAAATTTCTACTTTACCGAGTGACCCCTTCCAATGCGTAGCCAGCTCTTACACTATTAGGTCAGTTTGCCTCATTAGCCATCGCAGACTTGCGTGGTCAGTTACAGCCGTGAAAGCTTGTCCTTCTACATATGCTCTAAACTTTTTGATGGCTAACACAGCTGCCAAACACTCTCTTTCTGTAACCGAATAATTTTGTTGTGCCCTGTTCAACTTTTTCGACATAAAGGCTATTGGTATTTCGGCACCCTCATTATTTTTTTGTGCTAATAACGCTCCTACGCCGTGCGAACTTGCGTCCCACTGAATCATGGTTTTTTAAAATCTGGATTCGCTAAAAAGGGTGCCGATGTTAGTCGAGATTTTATCAAGTCAAATGATATTTGAGCTTCGTCTGTCCATTCGAATGATTTAGATTTCTTTAGGAGTTCGATAAGTGGATGGGTAACTTCGGCAAAGTTTAACACAAATCGGCGATACCACCCCATCATTCCAAGGAACCTACGAAGCTGCTTCACTGTTTTTGGAACTGAATAGTTAGTTATCGCGGATACCTTTTCCGGGTCTGTCTTTAGCATTCCTGACCCCACTACGTATCCCAGATACCGGACCTCTGTCAAACAAAATTTACTTTTCGCTATATTTATAGTGAGACCTGCCTTACCAATATGGTCAGCAACAGCTCGAGACGCGATTCGAAATCTTCCGAAACTAACAAAAGGTTATCCAGTTATACGAATGCTTTCTCTTTCGGGTTATATGGTATTACGCGGTCCATTAGTCTGCACATTGTATGGTGAGCATTGCATAGATCAAATAGCATTATTGTATACTGATAGTGCGTTCTAATAGGTACAGTGAATGCCGTTTTTTCACGAGAACTCCTTTCGAGGGTGCTGAAAGGGTGTAACTGAAAGGTGACCTTCTGGAATCTCTTCCTTACATATACCGCAAGCCACAGTTGGATTCCCAAGCAGAAGCAAATCTTCGGTGCTGTGACGAAGCGGCATGTTCCCAATAAACCGAAACCCTAAAAAAATGCAAAAAAAATATCCTGAAACCTTCAATACTAAGTATGTTATTTTTGCCTACTTATAGCAAGTTTAAAATGCATTCGATTCACTATATGTATTCCCTGTGTATATACGTGTTTATAATTTATATAAGTACTTTTTATTGTAACCATTGTGGGATTATGATGTCATTGCCTTAGGTCTGCGAACAGGACTACTGGGTTTGATCTAGATTTTCAAAAATATGAAGTACAAAACTAAGGTTAGCTTTGCATCTGACTAGTTCGAGTCCACGGGAATCTACTTCACAAATAGGAGAGCATCTGATTTTCCTCATAGACTGAACCATTCCCCCAAAAACTGATATATTATTTTAAGGGATTCGCTGCTAATATAATATATTAATAATATAATTCCGATAGACACACAATCCTCTTTTAGACTTACTAGAAACATTGTTGACCTAAACCCTGGTTAGATAGAAAAACAAATCGTTATACTAATTCCAAAATTTAAATGTCAGCATAAGAAGCCATATCGGTCGGTAGGCCAATAAAGAAGTGCCCTCATCTACGCCTATTCCATACTCATAAAACGTATTTTTAAAAGTTGTATTATTGAATGGAAACCCCTTGAAAGTTGATATGACCGGGCCCCACGTTGGACGCCATTTTTGTAATCAAGTCATATTATGTATACTGCTTGTAGATGAGCTGTGCATGCTCGCTTTAGCCTGGTCCTTAGCTCGCCGGATGGGGGTAGATTTTGCTCACCACATTGATGCAGGGCATTGACTTTACAAAAAAAATGCATGCACATATCTATAAAAAAAACGGACGACAGAAAACACGAGAGTTCTCTTAGTATACACACTTAACTTACACAGACAGACATCTCATGGAATGAAAATTTTTCGACCAACCCCTTGGAGTAGCCACACACTCGCTGCTCCATTCTCCCCTACCCCACCAATGAGAGATACTTTACTGCATCGCCGAACCCAACCAATTTGCATACCCAAGGTTCACATCTTCTCACAATATAAAACTATTTAGAGTTTCAGTTGGTTCCAATTACAATTTTACATAGATTTCTTTATTCATAACTCCATACACAAGCTTCTACAGCTAAACATAATTAAGCTACATCATACAATTTTAGGTATTTAGTACTACAGATGAGCAATATTTAGATCGGGTCACCTTATCCGCATGGTGCACATGAATGAAAACCAAAATTCAATGTTAACATAAATAATATTAAAAAAAAACTTTTTAATATACAACGCTTTTATAAATGGACTAAAAAGTAGAAAATAATATTTCTCAGTCCCATAGAATTTGTTTTGATAACTTTTGATTTTGAAATTTTAGCAAAAGTCGTTATAAACAACTTATGAGATTGAAAATGAAAAGCGTGGGGCGCATGCAATACAAAGCATTATATTTAATAGACAATAAGCAAACTACATAACATAGACCTAAAATTTCTTCAGCGACAGTACAAATTTGAGATCGATTTTAAGCGGTCGTTATTCATATATCCACATACATATGAACATATATTACCCTTCATATCAATTCAGGTGGCTATTATATGCGCCCCACGCTTTTCATTTTCAATCTCATAAGTTGTTTATAACGACTTTTGCTAAAATTTCAAAATCAAAAGTTATCAAAACAAATTCTATGGGACTGAGAAATATTATTTTCTACTTTTTAGTCCATTTATAAAAGCGTTGTATATTAAAAAGTTTTTTTTTATATTATTTATTTTCTACTTTTTTGTTTTGTCTGTATAAAATTGTGCGATAGATATTAAAATAATTCAAAGATATTAATAGAAAGGTGCACACACATGCATTTACATATGTATGTACATACAAACGAGCACCAATTAATTTTATTTAAAGAAATGGCGTGTCGTCTATTTCCGCTGTAGCGAACGTAGTACATAGGGCGACATCTAGATGTCATCTACCTCGCCCTATTCACTACAGATGTCGCCCTATGCACTAGACTTTTTATAGGAACTTTTAAAGAAATGGCGTGTCGCCTATTTCCGCTGTAGCGAACGTAGTACATAGGGCGACATCTAGATGTCATCTACATCGCCCTATTCACTACAGATGTCGCCCTATGCACTAGACTTTTTTATAGGAACTTTGCAAAGCAAAGGTTTTATGGTGTCGGACATACAACATTGAAAGTTTCTGGATCCACAACATTGAAAGTTTCTGGAGCCACAACATTGCAAGTTGATAAAAGCGTTGTAATAACAAGTAATTTTTAACAAAAAAAAAAACCGACTTCAACTCCCATATAAAAAAATATATATATATATATATATCTCATGATCCGCTGATCGGATCTTAACCAGATGGGACCACCTCTGAGACACTACCTTTCCGATGCAAAAAGAATTATCGAAATCGGTTGACGTGGTCCAAAGTTATGCGGTAACATACATAAAAAAAAAAAATAAAAAATATTCCGACGAACTGATAACCTCCTCCTTTTTTGGAAGTCGGTTAAAAATACGAAAATAAGGTATGTAATCTCTTTATGTAAACAAAAAAATCAATGGATATAAATATCTACATATGTACATACACATGTAATTGAGAGAAACTGACAAACTTACATTGCTCGTCCCGATCGATGTCAGCAGGCGCCTGGTGAGATGTTCGGTGGCCGGAGAGTATATGTATATTTCAGCAGCTAGGTTCTTAACAGAAAGAAACGCTGTGTATGCACATTATACAAATTGTCCGCTATGATGTGTTTTTACATACAAATGTACATATTTACTTCAAACCTAATTATAGTATTTTGGTTACTCACAATGCCGCTAGGATGTTACGCACTCTTTTAGTTTCGCCTGTGGCGTTGTATAAAGACTAGGGACACGATATCGAACAGAAAGTATCGATATGGTACTCATTTAAAGTATCGCTTTAAAAATATCGGATACCCACTAATATCGGAATAAAAAGACTCGATATTCCAAATATCGATACCAAAATCCAAAAAATTTATATGAATGTAGGTCTCGTACACGATCCAGAAAATAAAGGTCGCGCCATTCGCGGACCGCTAACCCTCTCTTCGTCGATTTTACAGCATCCACCCAATCGCTGACGTCATAATATGTGACCTGGTCTACGGAAAGGGGGCTTAGGTGTCAAAAAATCAATTTTCACTTTTTGGTTGATTCGGATGGAAGATGAGATGCTTTTTCACGTGGTGAAAAGCAGAAAATCCTAACTTGCTTAGAAGTGTACTAAAAATTTTTTTTAAATTTTAAATTTTTAAATGTTCCACACTAGCAACTTACACGATGAACTATATTAATATTCCGACCAACAACAACACTTACTGGACGTCCGGCGCGGAGAACAATTAACGAGATAATGAGAAACTGACGAAACGAGTTGCTTACTTTTAACAGCTTTTTCACAGAAAACTAGTTTTCGCACGTAAGCTCCCTTTTCGTAGACCAGGTCACATATACTTTTGTTTACATTCACTGTTGCCAACTTGATGCTTTTCGCACCAAATTTAGTGGGTATTCAAAAAGCGAAAATTTTTGAGTTTTGCGCTTGGTGCTTTTGTTTTTAGTTTGAAGACTTCAAATTAGAAAATCTTAAAAAAATGGAAGCAAAATTTATAGCAATCGTAAGTGTACTAAGCAATTTTACAAAAATTTAAACAAAATCATGGCACAGTGACAATCATAAGCGACAACGAAATATGTGCAGCACCTTCAATCATGCCAGAAGAAATCGACCGTTGTGCAAGAAACATTGATTTTTATTAATTTAAATCGGCATCCTTACAATAAAATTATGTATTCATATAAAATCCATAAAATACACCAATTTGGTGCTTTTTCAAATTCAAAACTTGGCAATACTGCCTTTTGTTCGATGCTTCTTCTTTTTCTTGTCCAGTTCGTCATGCTCTCTCATTCTGGTATATTTTGACGTCACGGCCAGTTGCTCTCAGCTCGATTGGCGCAATCTTGTATTCTATCATTCTTGGGTCTCGTATATAGGCCGCTGTGGTGTAATCTAACCGTGCTCAAAACTTGAAAATGAAAAAAATTAAAACAAAATCGCCGTTCAAAGTCGACATAAAACTGTAGGGACTGTAGGGATTAATAGCCCGACCACAATGAAAACGACGAGCTATGGACCATAGCTGTCAAATTATTTTAACACGAACTCTTATGTAGATAATTATTTTGGCGCCGACCGGGCTACGCGACGACTGTGGTTGTCGCCAGATTAGATCTATTTCTATTTTTCCAGCGACAGATAAGGTTCTTACTCTTCTTTTATGTCAAACTCGTACAAATTCATGATGTCGCCGACGCATTCAAAAAGATCATGTCGCCATCGACAAAGCGTTTAGACAATGAAGATAACAAATTGGAAGCTGTGGCCCGTAGCTCGTCGTTTTTAATGTGTTTAGAACTTAAGGCGCACTTTACAAATCGGAGCATAATCTCGGTCAAACACTAACATATTGTGTAACAACACGTAGAGATTGAGGTGTTGTCTTAAAACACCGAGGTCGCGGGTTCAAATTCCACCACATGCAATCCTAACTATGGCTGACATCCAAAACGTCAATTGCATTGCATACGTACAAAGTTTAATGTTCCATAACGCCAAACTACAATTGTTTGACAATGTATACTTTTCCGAAACGCATCCGAAAAGTTATCGAAACGTATCGCTAGAGTAATCAGCGCATCAAAAACAAAGTTGATGCTTCGTTTGGTTTTAGTTACCATTTGGGTTTTAAATATGGAAAATATCGAAATGGTGATCATTGTTTTACTAAATATTCAAAATATGCAATGTATATGTTGCAATGTTTCGCAACTCTGCAAACACAAACAGTTTAAATACCGCAGTAGAACAGTATCCAAACATTGTATTGGTACGTTTTGGAAGTCAGCCTATATTACACATTTCTGCTCTTAAAAGCCCAATTTACATCGGGAAGAATTGTTAATAACATTATCCTTGTAATGTGAGTGTTGCGAAGACATTAATAGTAATACGAACCTTGTTATAAAATTAAGGTTAAATGAAAAAACCGCGTGTCTTTTCTTTAAAAATTCAGAATTCAAGAGAGTTTATTACAAAAAATACAGTTCTCAGTTGTCATTACAGGGTTGCAAAAGGTAAAACAATTCAATGTTCAGTACAACACTACAGGGCTGCAAATGTTAGTAGGAAAGTAAAAGACTATGCAATAATATTGAACAGTGAGTTTATTACATTCGATACGATACTAGGGTTCTGGTACTCGATTCCAAAAAATATCAGCGGTACTCGTTTTCCGTAGCATTTTAGGTGTAAAGTTGCTACGTAGCAATCTAGCACGCATTTTGTTGTTGGAAGAGAAACAAAACATGTGGTAGATTGCTACGTAGCAACTTTACACCTAAAATGCTACTCAACGTGAGCTCCCCTATCGTTTTAAAACTATCGAGTAGAAAATATCGGTATCGAATGCCAAAAGTATCGATATGGTATCGTATCGTATCGAAATTCGTGTCCCTATTAAAAACTTTAAGAGGGGGCACTATATTATAAAACTCAAATATTTAGGATATATTTTTTTTATTTTTTATTTTATTTTTTGCTTAGTTTAACTCCGATTAAAGTTCAAGACAGTTTAAAGAAGCAGGATTTTTCCTAATGCTGATCTTAGCTAAGTAAATAGATTTAATAACATATTTAATTAGGCACTCTAAATTTTTAGGTAGTTTAAGTAATTCACACTTTTGAGGCAAAATTTATATAAAGGTTAACTTATTTAAAATTCCAAGTTTTTGTTTATGTTTTTTTACATTGAGCTGCAAAGTACAGCCCAAGAGTGGTTTCTTTGATATAGCTATCTATATATATATATATATATATATTTTTTTTTTTTTGTAACTTAGGTTCTGACTTAATTATGGAAAAACCAAAAAAAAAGGAAAATCCCGCAGGCGGACGTGCTGATGAACTCTCTTTTAGATATGTATGTACTGTGTGTTTAGTACCTACATATGTAAAGATGTATGCAATATGAGCGCACCTACACAATAGTGTGATTGGGAGCCTGATGGTCCACGTGGCGCGAAGTCCCGACATTCGAGGTGGTGCTCTGGATTACGTTAGTTTTATTTGACATTTTTTGTTTTTTCCAACCCACCATTTTGACAACTCAATTGATAACTCAACATCTATTACAATCGTGGGTCGGTGTTTGGGGTGACCCCCCCTAAGTTATTCTTACGAAATATTGTACTAAAATTAGTCATTAGATTCTACTAAATATGTTGGGCTATTTTGAACAACTGAAAAAAACTAGCAACCGGATAGCATGTGTGAAAAATATTGTACTTTTGCTACTAACTATTTGCGAATAGAAGGATTGGTGAAACTCGCGCTCACAAAAGTAAACAAAATTACTGTTTTTAAAATTTTTGCTTTAAATAAATTCCCCAAATAGCCCCATCTGAAATGGTTTAAAATTACAGTGCACATTTTCTTCTTTTATGTCTAGTCGTTTTTTTAAGATTGGTCCAAGAAAAAAATCATAGTAAAGAAAGAAACCAATGCAGGTATTTAAAGAAGAGAAAATAAAATATATATATTATTAAAAGGACTATGTTCTCTTTGACATACGTCAAAGGTCAAGTAGAAGAGGGAACTTGATAACTAGCTCGGTTATACAGCTTAAGAAATAATTTGTTTAAAGACATTTTTATCAATTTTGATAAATATTATGACATATGACCAGTTTTGTTTACACAAATACAGCAACGACCACAGGCAAAAAATATTGACTACAATTTGTCATTTTGTTTGCCAGATATACGTTGTATCGGTGCACTTGCACAACAATCGCATTCGCAAAAGCTCCGCATTATTATTGCGAATGCGAATGTTAAAATTAATGCGGAAGCTCCGCGGTTGCGAATGCGAATATTCGCAACAACCCTGCTATGTACCAGAGAACATATAATATTAAGGGGGTATACATATGTCTAGGCTAGTTTTGCATGTTCTATGTTTTTTACGTTCTATACTAAATATACTACATATCCTAAGTATATTGCGTCTTGACTCGTTAACTTTTTCTATAATAATCAGGGAACGGATTTTATGGAAATTGCCTTGTTTCTGCTAAAGGGATAGAGTACATTCGATTAAGAATGTCCATTATTTAGCTTTCCCTGATTTCATATATACACATTTGATGTTGTCTTTTTTTGCCTTTTCTACCTTTAATTATAAAGGACAAGAATAAAGCCCTTATTCCTGATAATATGAAAGTCTTAAACGTTACATATTTAAATTGGGCGCCACTTGTATCAACTCACGACGAGCGCACGTTTAGTACATTCAAGGCTTTTATTCGCGAAAATCTAATGAAAATGCTGCCAGAAAACTTCAAAACGCAAATTGTAGTTCAATGTTACTACAACTATAAAGATTAAAGTTTTGTGAGTTAAAAACTCGAAAGGAGAAAATAGTCAAATATTCAAAGTACAAATTTTTTATATAATGAAACTAGTTCATAACTTTTCTCTTTTTACTTGTAAAATAAACATTTCCAATATCAATGTATTCTTTGATTATTTTTCGGTTTTTGTCTTTTTAGTGCCTTATTTTGCCTTTTTTGCGATTTCTAGTGCGTTTTACTGCCTATTTCTTTATTTTATTTTGCCTTTTTTATAGGGTTTTAGGTCCTAAAAATCTGTTCCCTGTTAATAATACTGAAATCTAAATAAACAAGAAAGCAAGTTGATAAAGACGTGATAAAATGTTACGACTCCGAAAAGGTAAGCTCACCCGATAGTATGTGTATGCATTAGGGTACCCTTTTTTCGGCGACAATTTTTTTTTTATTCCCACCTCGAAATTTTGTGGGAAATATCTAAAAACAAGTTCCCTGAAAATTTGAGCCTTTAATATTAATATTAAGTGCTCGACCAAGGCGTGCAAAGATTTCCCGTTCAAAATACACGTAAACTTTGATTGTTTTTGTTCAAAATTCTATAGCTCAGGGGCATTTTATGGTATAATCATGGTCAGTGATGGGTTTTCTTCAGAATTGAACGCTCTCCATTGCGACGTAACCCTAACTCCCACCAGCGATGTAGTACGGGTCACTAAACCCAATGTTTTCATGAAAATCCCGTTTTTTACCCTATCTCGTAAATAACAAGATCTACAGAAAAATTACAAATGACAAACGTTTAGGCCATTCAATTTCCTACAAAAAAGTTTTTGAACACCAAATCACCAGCATCGATATTTCTTGAGATACTGGGCTTTGAAGTTGATCAACAATTTCTACAATTTAGCTCAATAATCAATGAAAATTCCACACTACTTCAACTTGAGATATAGAATTTTGAAGAAAAACAATCAAAGTTTACGTGTATTTTGAACGCCTGAAATCTTTGCACGCCTTGGTCGAGCACTTATTAATTATATTAAGGGTCAAATTTTCAGGGAACTTGTTTTTAGATACTTCTCTCAAAATTTGGGAGTCAAAAAAGAAAATAGTCGCCGAAAAAAAGCACCCTAGTACTTATATTTTTAAAATATTGATTTAAATTGCCATATTTTGGGCTAAGTATGTGAAGGCGAAAGCGAAATTTTCCACTTACAGTCCATAATTGGAATTAATGCATAATGATGTCACTTGAACATTTCTTCTATTTGGACCCGTAGTCAAACAAACCAATTGCGACTGAAACCCAGCCGGTTTTCGTTGTGATCCCACTTTAACCTTCAAGGGGCAGTCGATCTGTAAGGATACAAAAATAGTATAATAGTTAGATTTCGTTAGTACGCCTTAAGGCAACTTCCACTTAAATTTAAACACTTGCGAAACGATATTTGGGAAATGAAAATCGATATAGGGATGATGAAGCTATTACAGTTTTTTCGAAAATTGCTTTAAACATGTACCTACCTAATTATTTGAGCATGTAACCATACTATATGAATTAGGCGATTGGAATATTATAAAAGCAAGTGAAAAAATATTGTAATCTAGAGTTAAGATACTGAATTATCTTAGTGTTAGCGAGGAATAAAAAGAATGCTATAGATATATTTTTATTCACTAACATTCTTTTAACTGAAAATGTTTCATGAACAAACAAACAATTGTAACCAGTTACACTGAGGGAAATAAAGCATAGTAAAAACAAGTAAGAGCAGCGCTGTCTTCGGCTATGCTTTTCTCATACCTTTCATGAGCATCTGAAAATTTTACTTTAACAGATTACTGCATTTGAATAAATTTATATATTCACAGCAGGCATAGATAGAGGAGATACATACATATATAAAAAATCATATCTAAACAATCAGAGGTATGGAAGATATACCTTATATAGCACCAATCTAAGTGATTTTCACTGCTGTGTGATCGGTACGTAAACCGGTAACACAATTTAATGAGTTTAGCTTCCTACATAAAGGAGATACATATATCGCAAAAACTGGTATCTGAACAATCAGTGGTACAAGAGATAAAGTCTAAATAAAGGAATTTTACAGTAAAACCCAATATCTGAACAATCAGTTGTATGGGGGCAATAAACAGGTTATAGTGACCCGATCTTTGTTAATTTTACTGTAAACTTTCTGTTGATAATGAGTGAAAATAGTGCGAAATTTCATGTTTCTAGCTGCATAGATGGAGTAGTTATAACAAAAAATCGCATATCTGAACAATCAGTTGTATGGGAGCTATATGTTATAGTGGTCCTATTCTTCCGGGTCCGACAAATGATTAATAGTAAGATCAATTACGTTTCTATTTGATTTTAATATTTTTTTCCCTCAGTGTACATGATTTAGGATTCAATCATTTTTGATTCCTTATCAAACTCATCCATACTTCTTGTGCTGCTAACAATTTTCAAAAAAATGTTTAACTTATCTTACTCAAGTCCACTGTCACATTATTTTTCATTTCACTGGCTTCTGAAGAACTGGCTTAGTGAGGCCAGGGCCGGCGAACCTCTATACAAATACGTGCCATTATTTCCAAAGATATATTCAATATAACCATGACTTGCCAACGAGAAATCATGACCGTCCTTGAGGACATAAATTGATGATTAAATCGAACAAAAAATTTAAAAAAGAACGAATTAAGCGTGGCTGTGTACCTTGGGTGGTAAGTGATGAGGACTTACATGCATAATATTAGCAAACACCAGCTTCTGCAGGCAGCTAACGTGTCTGGAATTGAATTCCAAGTTTCCAAAATTTTAGTAAGTGATAACATTTTTGCTCAAATTGGCTGATGGGTTTTCTAATTCGATTGATTCCAACTCGACAAAGTTTTTAGTCCGTATTGAATTCTACCGGAACTCAATCAGCTGCTTTTAAAAATCTTCAGTTTTCATCCAATCAAATTTAAACAAGTTCAGTTGATCAAGTGAAGTCACATCAGGATACAAAATAAATTTGAATGCTTCCGATAACACCGTGAATTCAGAAAACCTCGGTGATAGCTTTTATTACCAAAAAAACTCTTTAGTGACTTTTGGTCCGTCTGGTTTTTCATGCAAATCCAAATCGGATTTAAAAATTTTTAAGTTTGGGGAACATTTTTTTTTTTTTTTTAATAAGATCAATGTAGTGTTGCCAGTTTGCGGGATTTCTCTCTTTTTTGGGGATTTCATGACCAGAAGAGAGAACGGGATTTTCTGTCTAAAGACGAGAATTTTTTGCATACCATACCAAGCAATAAAATTTAGTAAGTAATTGATGAATAAGAAACAGCTGTCATACTTTACGGTAAATTAACGCCGTTCATATTACACTGTACAGCACTCGGCTGGGTATTGGACCAAACTAACTTTTTTAAAGAGATTGAGTCATAAGTAAAAAAAAGTTAGTTCCCCGTTTTTCGAAGTTAGCCTCCGAAATTGAGATATGGGCCTTCGAAGTTCGAAATTGGACCTTTGGTAAAAAATTATTTTTAATTATTGCACGTAAAAAGCAAAAAAAGTAAAAATACAGACGTGGTTCGCCTTTTCCTCTTATTTATATGGTATATAAATTTTTTTGTGAAAACTAATATTACAGGAGCTATAACGGGTCAAAGGTCAGATCTTCGAAAAATGAAAAATTTAATATTTCAGACAATTTTGAACTGAATCTTAAAAGATTCATATCGTTGTAAAGGCGATTTAACCCTCTTTATTGTGATATGCATATTTGTATACTTCGTACATAAAAATTTGAGAAAAAACACATTTAAAGAAAAAATACCTTTTTTTGTAAAAAAAATATTTTAAACAAAAAGATTACTAACCGATTTTTAAACAATTGGTATCTTTGTGAAGGTGATTAAATCTCCTGATATGCATATTTGTATACTTTGTACATAAAAATTTGAGAAAAAACACATTTAAAAGAAAAAATACCTTTTTTTGTAAAAAAAAATATTTTAAACAAAAAAATACTAACAGATTTAAAAAAGTTGGCATCGTTGTTAAGACGATTAAACCCCCTTTCGTCTAATATGCATATTTGTATATTTCGTATATAAAAATTTGAGAAACACTTAAAAGGAAAAAATACCAATTTTTTTCTTATAAAAAAAATAAAAAAAAATTACTAATTAGTAATTCAATTGAATACCGTATTTAACTAAAACAAATAATTAATAGTGTTTAGTCCTGTTCACCCACAGCCCTGTTAAAAATAAAGCGAAAGTATATGTAACAGAAGTCTAAGGCATATAAAAATATAAAAACGCCATGGTTTTTGATTTTTTACATAACAGGTTATACATAAAATTAAAGGTAATTTTCTGTTTTGTTTAAATAAAGTATTCAATTGTATTACTAATTAGTAATTTATTCGTTTAAAATATTTTTTATAAGAAAAAATTGGTATTTTTTCCTTTTAAGTGTTTTTCTCAAATTTGTATATACGAAGTATGCAAATATGCCTACCAAAAGAAAGGGGGTTTAAACGCCTTTACAACGGTACCAATTGTTTAAAAATCGGTTGGTAATTTTTTTGTTTAAAAAATTTTTTTTTTAATAAAAAAAGGTATTTTTTCTCTTAAATGTCCTTTTTCTAAAATTTTGATACACGAAGTATACAAATATGCATATCGAAGGTAAGCGGATTTAATCACCTTTACAACGATATAAATTTTTTAAAAATCTGTTCAAAATTTTTTGAAATATAAGGAAATTAATTTTTCGAAGACCTGAACTTTGACCCCTTATAGCACCTGTAATATAAGTCTGCACAAAAAAATTTGTATACCATTTAAATACGAGCAAAAGGAGTACTACGCCTATATTTTTAGGTTTTTAGTTATTTACATGTAATAATTTAATATAATATTTTACCAAAGATCCTATTTCGAACTTCGAAGGCCCATATCTCGATTTCGGAGGCCAACTTCGAAAAACGGAGAAGTCACTGTTTTACCTATGACTCAAGCTCTTAAAAAAAATTGGTTTGGAAATATCAACCCAGAAAAAAATTTGATTTTGCCGTATAGTGTTATTAATCCTATCAGCGGAACTTCCTTCAATTGAAATGAATTTTAACAGCAAGTTTTTGAGTTATACTGAAAGTAATTTGAAAAAAGTAAAGTGCTAGAAGTTAGGAATTCGTGTGGGAAATTCGTGAAGTTGTGTTTTTTGAAAATATTAGAAAAATTTCGAATCAATGATACTTTTTTCAAATGTATGGGGCCTATTTCATAAAGTGACAGTGATAATTTTGGAACGACAGGCATTTTTCGTATTGTCAGTGACAATTCGACAGATTGGTGGTTGTTTTGTTTCATAAAAACAATTGTCACCACCGCTTCAATTCCATTGAAAAAGTGACAAATTATCATTGTCGGGTTTTAAAATTGTCGTTGTAAAATTGTCACCTGTCATAAGAAATTTTTATGTAATTCATATGTAATAATTGCATTTGCATTATTTTAGTTTTAAGAAATATTCAAGTTATTGAAAACTGATAAAATGTGCGCAATTACCATAAAAAAATTTACAAAATTCTCCTGTGAAAACCAAGGTGCATCCATACAAGGTGGTGGCAATTGTATATAAGTAAAAGTCCCGTGTATTTTGTCATTGCTTTTTGGTACATCAAGATGTCAAAACGAAACGGAATAGGATACAATTTTCGTCAATTCGTTTTGTTGACATCCTAAAGTTGCGCCATTTCGTCTTGGATGACATTCTCCTGTACAAAAATATGCAATCAGCTGTTCAATCAACATCACCTTGTATTGATGCACCTTGTGTGAAAAGATTCCGACGGAGCTATTTAGTTTTGTCGCTATTGTCGTGACAATTTTGTCCGAGTGACAATTGTCAGCACCATTGTCGACAATATTCCAGTATTGTCACTGTCGCTTTCTAAAAAAAATCACAGTTAATACAAGCGTATATGAAACAGAAAAAATGTCGACAATTCAGGCTCTGAAATTTTATAGAAAAATCGACAATTGTCGCACCTGTCACGTTTATGCAATAGGCACCTGGAATGTCTACACTGAGAAAAAAACGCGTTGTAAAAATTAAAATTTTGTACTTGATTACCGTTTAAAAATGTTCGTATTTAAATCAACACTACACCACGTATAATGGAAATATTCAATTCAAATACGCCCGTATTAAAATGAAGAATTTTTTACTGCGCGGATGGCGTTTTGCACGTCTCGGATGCTTTTTCATATGTACCCTGCAGTGAAACCCCAAACTAGTCAGGAAAAATACTAGTTTACAACTAGAATTTCCTGACTGAAGCCGAACTAGTTTGAAAATGACCACACTTGTACCAAGTACAAAACGATTTATATATGCCCTGTTTTATTTGACTTCGACAGTTTAATATAATAAAGTACACAAAATATTATAACTTTTATTTGTATATTGTAAACCATTAAAGAGAGTACGTATTCAATTATAACAAACCTGTTAAATAGTGATTAATGTTCACAATGATTATTAATTAAAGCATGTTTTTTGGATAACCGTTTAATGATTAAATACCGATATTAGCACCTTTTTAATGATTAATTATTAATTACTTTACACAAGTTTTAATTAATTCGTTAATTTTAAATACATGATTATTAGGCCGGGTCGATTTGTGGGGAGGCAAAAAAATCGCCCATTGCTCTGTGAAAATCATATTCTAGAGATCAAAATAAGAAACTTTGCCGAAGGAACCATACCTCTAAAACGAATTCTGATGTCCCCCAATTTGGGTCGAACTTTTGGGTAGGGGCAAATTTTGAAAAATCCCACTTTGACCCATTTAGAGTGCTCCAATCGAGTCCAAGTGTATGACCGACCCCCACTAACTTTGGAGGCCCGACCCATCGATGCCAGTGGCACACCCCCTGGAACCCCCCTGGGTGTTCACCATACAAACATTTCAAAAAATCGCCCGTTTTGCACTTTACATGAAAAAATCAGCGAAATGCCTATGTTTTTTCTTTTTATTCTGGTTGAATTTATAATTAAATATTATGTGCCAATGTACTTCAATATCAAGTATTACAGCTCTGTCGTGTACGGCAGTGCATTATTTTTCAAGTTCATTGGTTGGTCACGATTTCTAGAACCTCGTTTACGCAAAATTGTCAATCAAGTAATTAAAGATAATTCATATTATGCGCATTCGGAAAATATCTTCTTATCAATGTTGTTTGATGATAGCAAAGAAAAGCGCGACTGTGCCATCAAAAAAATTCTACGCTATCGAACCGATGTTGACGAGCCAATCGAACTTAGAGTTTATAAAAAACCAGATATAAACTTTAATTGCACAAGTTATACGGAAATGATCAATTTGAATGATATAAATATCGTATTTGAACCACCATTCACGCGAAGCATTCCGTACGATACATTGAAAGAATATTTAAATCAAGATGATCCACCGTTTAATGATCCAAAAATTCCATCACACATACAAGGAACGGAACGACATGTTCAATTGCTAGCTAGCGTTTCCAAACGGGTTATACCGGGAAATGTAGAGGCTGTTATGGCGACGACATTAGAGCCGTGCGAAATTGCCCAGACTTGAAAGTAAAAACTAGATCTTCTAAAAAAAATTTTTTTTATTTCTTTTCTATACTATTAAATTATTTTTTCATTTACATATGTTCTGACTAAATAAATTTCTTAAG
>NW_016157152.1:384476-404426 GCF_001687245.7 Rhagoletis zephyria | reverse complement strand
AGAAAAAATAGATATTATTATAAATAAATAATAAATATTATTATAAATAAATAAATAAAAATAAAGAAAAAACATAGCCATTTAGCTGATTTTTTCATGTAAAGGCCAAAAATGGTGATTTTTTGAAATGATTGTATGGGGAACCCCCCAGGGGAGTTCCAGGGGGTGTGCCACTGGCATGGGTGGATCGGCCGTCCAAAGTTAGTGGGGGTCGGTCATACATTTGGACTCGATTGGAGCACTCTAAATGGGTCAAAGTGGGATTTTTCAAAATTTGCCCCTACCCAAAAGTTCGACCCAAATTGGGGGACATCAGAATTCGTTTTAGAGGTATGGTTCCTTCGGCAAAGTTTCTTATTTTGATCCCTAGAATACGATTTTCACAGAGCAATGAGCGATTTTTAAATCGACCCGCCCTAATGATTATCTTGTTATCTTTGATCATTTTCAATTATTTTCGACTTTTTTTAGTTGCACGATTAATATAATTATTTGATTAATTTCTATTATCAATCAAAAAGCCAAACTATAGACAAAAATTAAGAATATTTAATAACTGCTTAGATTATTCATTTATTTTATTCTTATCCAAATCTCAAATTTTAAACATTAATTATTACTTTTATAAAATTTTAAAAAGAATAGACTTAAATATGCAAATTTAATGAATTTAATTTATTTTAATGAAAACTTTTATTTTTATTTTGGTTCACTCAAAAATGAACTAAAGTATTCATTTTATTTGTACATAAAATGTTTTCTTTTGCATATTCAATATAATTAAAAAAGATAAAAATATAGTATTTATTGTACCTGAAAGCTTGTACTTTTAATAACATTTAATGAAAAATGCATTTAAATTTATGTTCGAAAANGAACTAAAGTATTCATTTTATTTGTACATAAAATGTTTTCTTTTGCATATTCAATATAATTAAAAAAGATAAAAATATAGTATTTATTGTACCTGAAAGCTTGTACTTTTAATAACATTTAATGAAAAATGCATTTAAATTTATGTTCGAAAATTTGGAATATTTATGTATTTATTTTTGCTTTTAATTAATACTCAAAAAATTTAACACTAATTATTGGCAAATCTAAGGCTGCTAAATAAAAATGTGTAATATATTAAGGTGTACTTAATCAAAACTTTTTTATTGTATATTCATGAATTCATTTTATTTCTTGACTCCTAAAGTAATGGTTTTGGTCCATAATTGGACTAGAATTTTTCTGTCTATTTTGAACTAGTATGAGACTGGTATATTTCTGACCGAAATCTGACAATTGCCATCTCGTAGGACATCCCCATGTTAAAAATACCAGTTGATTGTATGGAAAAATTATACTTGGCTGACTAGTTGGGCATGCGGTTCATACTAGTTGTGAGGTAGTTTACAAGTAGTACATTTGATTACAGGGTAATTAAGAAAGTATATGTATACAAAGCATGCACAGCGGTGACAACACATACACACATACACACATATATGGTACATGTTTATCTGTAATAATCGCGCGTTTCAAGTAATTTCCGTGCGTCCGGGCGTTTTTAAAAAATAGTTTTACGCGATTAACCAATAGACAACAAGTGGGTTTGGGCTCTCGAATCAGACTGAATTAAATTATTTATTCAATTTAAAATGAAGCTTATATTCTAGTTACAATATTTGCTTACTAATTACTTTTGGCATATGAATTTAATAAAACTGCTTGCTAATCAATTTGTTCCATGTGAACTAAATAAAACTGCTTGCTAATCAATATGTTCCCCAATTTACTAATTCTCGGAAATTTGGTGTGTTTTTGATTTTCAATTTCTCTTTTTGTGTACAACTTTTGCAATATGCCGGAAATGGTTTTATGTTTCAACTTTATTAATTTGCTTCAAGAATTCTTCATACTTATCAATTGCACCGTCAGGTGTTTTTGTGTAGCTGTGAATATATTTAACTTCTCCCCCCTTCAGATTCGAATTCTCCTGAATTCGTGTATTCAATTTGATTGTTATGCGTTTATGTTTATTGATAATAACAATAACTATTATTACAATTATAATTATACTTATAATATTGCATATATTCGATATTTTACTATGAATTCTCAATTTAAAAATGCTTTCTATGTTTGATCTATGCTCCTCTATTATTTCATCAAAGGTAATTCTTTTCGTAAAATTCCGAATATCTCCATATTTTAAGCTTACAATATTTTCTTTTATATTTTCAATATAATTAGAAAAATAGTAGTCGTTAATTTTGATAGAACAATTATTAAATCGTATTAAGTAGTTTCCACTTATAATGGGTTGTTCTTGATAACATGAGTGATTAAGCTGTAAATATATTGCGTTTTTACCAACAATAGTTTTTATGTTTATTTCTAATATTTCCAGTTCTCTATTTTTTCTGAGATGACAATTATTTCTTAAAATACAGTGATTACTAAGTTTCATTCCTTTCAATGATTTACTTTCTTCAAATATTAAAGTTTTATTTTCATAAGTAAATATCTCTTCTATTTTGGCTTCTATTTCATCTTTTTCTTTATTGGGTATAGGAATGACGGTTCTTATTTTTACATATTCAAAGCTTTTAGGTATTTTTATGCCGAAAACTAAATATGTATTATTTAGAATTACTGTGCCTAATTGTAGATATTTAAGTTTATTATAATCGATATTATATTTTATTATTTCCTCACTTGTTAATATATTTGGATGTATTATCCCATATTTGGCTGATACAATGTTTTCTTGAAGGTGTTCAATTTTACTTTTCAGTAATTGAATTTTTGTATATTGATCTAAGTATAAATTTTGTTTATATTCGTCATACATGAATTTGTTTATTGAGTTCAGCTCTTTTTCTATTTTTACTCTATCACTTTTAACAATTTCTTTGAGATGTTCAATAGCTGAGGCGAAATAATCATTTATTTTGATTTGTTGGTTAATTGTGTCGTTTGTCCGTAAAAGATGTGCTTGTATATTTTGTCTGTCGTCCTCATCCATTGTACCAAAGAGCCATTTTGACATACTGCCTACTGCATTAATTAATCCTCGCTTGTTTCTAGTTCTAATTGGCATAAGTGTCAGTAACTTATTCCTTACGTCTAACAACTCCCTTTGTAATATCTCCTTATTTGGTAATTTCATTAAAATTATATTGTCGGTCATACCATTGATAATGTCTTCTAGTTGTTGAATGTCAATCATATGTAGTACTATATCGCTATCCTTAGGTATTTCCTGATTTCTAATTTGTAAATCTATAAATCCGGTTTGTTCAGTTAGTTCCGTCAATGTCATTATTCCTCCGCATTGTCGTATCATCAGTGTTATTACTGCTATCATGATCCATGTCTGTAAATTTTAAAGGTCGTTTAATATTTCTAACATGGACTTTCTCTAATTTTTGCTTTCTATATTTGGGTTGTTCCTTGTGTCTTACTGCCTTGTAATTTTTTATGAATCCCTCTGCTCTTTGCTCTGTATATTCTTCCCTGTTCCTATTCAATTTAGTGATTGATTTCTTCTTTGTCTGTTCCAAATTTTTTCTTACAATTTCTTTATCCACTTTGTTATTATGAACCTCGTTAGGTGTGAATTTTATTGTAGAATGAAACCTGTCATTATAATTTCTAATAGCTTTTTGTATTAACTGCTTAACTGATATGCCTTTGTTTAATTTATATAGCATTCTAAACTTTTCTGAAATGGTATTATGGAATCTTTCAATGTCCGCGTTACCCGTATGGCTGTTGGGTTTGGTTAGATGAAGTTCTATATTTTCATTGCTTAGAAATTCCTTAATCCTTGTCGCATTAAATTCATTATCTGCTATTATTTTACATGGTTTTCCTATTTTGGTAAAGTAGTCTTCCAGTTGTTCAATGATGGTAATATGATTTCTGTCATTTAAAGGATATGCTACTCCATACTTAGAAAATTTATCTATCATTGTTAAAAAATGTAATCTTTTTATAACATAGGTGTCTATGTGGATAATTTCATTATATTTTGTGGGTGTTTCCGTATGCGAAAATTTTGGTCTGATTGGTCTCCTGTCATATTTGACTTCTTGGCATGTTTCGCATTGGTTGATTACTATTTGTCTTAGCTCTGCTAATTTCGGAAAGTAAATTTTATTTCTAAGTTGGTTATACGTTTCCTGTATACCAGAATATAAGCTTTCCCTGACATGATATAGCGAAATTTGTTTGACCGCTTCGACTTCAGTTTCGATATCCTGTGCTCTCATTGTGCACTTTATAAACTCTAATTGTTTATCGTTAGAGAACATTTCTATGAGCTTTTCTTGAACTACATTATATTGCCGTTCAGATAGTTCTGAAAAAATTCCTACTTTTCCCTTNCTAAATATATCACCTAGTCTACCAAAATCATATTCCGAAACGAAAATATTCTTCTAGCTCTTCTGTCCTATTATTTGTTAAAATAATTTGTGTTTTATATTTGTTGACTATCTCTTCTTTGATATAAAAATGATCATGCAAATTTTCTTCAGCTGAATGGACCGTTTGCATTGACGCATCATCCTCGAGATCGTCGATTATGTTCAGGTCGTATTCAATATTTTCGCCCGTATTTTCTTCACTATGTTCTATTCTGCTCAAGAAATCGGCTACTTTATTTTCCTTACCCTTCAAATATTCAATGTCAAATTGATATTCTCCTAGTTTTAATACCATCTCTGATGACGTGGTGACATGTCCTTTCCTCTGTATTTAGAGTGTAAAAATTTTATGGGTTGGTGGTCTGTTACAATTTTGAATTTCCTTCCGTACAAATATGGTCTGAAGTAATTCACGCTCCACATAATAGCTAAGAATTCCTTATCCGTAGCTGAATAGTTTCGTTCGTGATTATTTAGCGTTCTTGATGCATAGCAAATTGGGTGTCCTTCTTGTGATATAAAAGCGCCAATTGCATAATTTGATGCATCAGTTGTTAATGTAAATTCTTTTTCGAAATTTGGATATCTTAAAATTGGGTGTGAACTAATTAATTGTTTGAGCTTAACAAAAGCTTCTATGTAAGAAGGGTCCTTAGTGTTGATTCTTACTCCCTTTTTTAAATATTTCGTAATTGGTTGTGCTACTTTTGCGTAATCTTTGACAAATTTTCGGTAGTACCCTGTTATACCCAAAAAACTCTTTATTTTTTTTTCTGTTCTAGGTAGTTCTAACTCTTCTATAACTTTTATTTTATCTGGGTTAGGCTTCATACCCTCCTTCGTTAGTACGTGTCCTAAGAACTCAGTTTCTCTCTTTAAAAAATTACATTTGTCCACTTGTATTTTTAAATTTTTTTTCTCTAGGACCTTAAAAATATCTTTGATTGCCTTTATGTGTTCCTGCAACGTTGTGCTGAAAATTAGAATGTCATCTAAGTAAACAACACAACACACACAGGTTGCAGGTGCGGTCTTTAACCCAAATGGCATCCTTGTAAATTCATACAGACCATGAGGTGTAACGAACGCAGTTTTGCACCTGTCTTCCTCTTTAATTGTAATTTGATGATATCCCTTAGCAAGGTCTAGTGTCGTGAAGTATTGGGCACGTCCCAATTTATCTAATATTGAATCAATGTTAGGTAACGGATATTTATCATCGATTGTTACCTCGTTCAATTTTCTATAATCTACTACTATTCTGTACTTTCTTTTTCCTGAGTTATCGATTTTCTTTGGGATTACTAATAAGGGACTGGAGTACCTGGAATTACTTTTTCTTATAATACCTTGCTCCTCCATCTCTTTAATTTGCCTACGAACTTCCTCTTCATGTTGTGGTGGGTATCTGTATAATTTCGAGTTTATTTGCTCGTCCGTAGTGGTCCTAATTTCATGTTGAATTTCTGTGGTGCTCGTTAACTTTTCACCCTCTTTAAATAATAGTTTTTCAAATGTTTTTAGTAGTTTGGCTACTTCTTTATACTCTTCTGTATTTAAATGCTCTAACTGTATTCCTTTAATTTTATCTTTTGTCGCTTCCAACGCACAAATTTCTTTAAAATTAAAAGGGTTATTTACAAATTTTGTTTCTTTTTCACGTAAGGTTATTTTTCCATCCACCAGATTTATCATGGTGTTCAAATGGTTTAATAAGTCAATACCTATTATAAAATTGTATTTTCTACCTCTTAGTGGTGTTGATTTCCATTTTATATACGCATTATCAGGTAAATTAAATTCCTTTGGTGCTCTAGTATGCACTTCATGAGTAATTTTCTCCTTACTTGTTACTGTGCTGATTATTATTTCATCTTTAAGGGGTATTTTCCTAAAATCATTTAGTTCAGCGTCTACTAAACTTATGTTCGCCCCTGTATCCACTAAAGCAATGTACTTTTTTTCGTCAATAGTTATTTCTATTCTCGGTAACCCGTCCGAGGCTTCCTTATAAAAAAAAATTGCGTTATTTACTTCTTTATATTCTTCAGATTCTCTATTGCTTTGCCTAGGCGATTGCAAGCGATTTTGGCTGCTACTGCTGCTAGGGTGTCCTGCGATTCGAGATCTGTCTTGGTCAGTTTCTACGTTATCAATTTCCATTGGTTCGACTTGGTTTTGTCTAGGTTGATTCTGACGGTATTGACCGGAATTCTGTTTAGGGTTTCCAGTCGTTTGTTGTCGTTGAAAATTACCTGAATTCATCTGTCTATTATTGTTATTATATCTTCCGCTAAAATTCTGCTTATATTGCCCTGACACATTATATCTAGCATCATTTTGATTACCTTGATTATTTGCACCTGGTCCCGTGCTTTGATTCTTATCAAAATTTTTGTTGTATTTCTGACCTCTATCGGGATACTTATTATTCCATTTATCTGTGGAATTGTCCCCCTTTGTTTTAAACTTCCTATACTCTGGTCTAATGCAACTATCCTCAAATCTTCTACTCGTCATTTTTTTTATTACATTGTTCAAGTTTCCTTCGTCATAAATCTTGTCTAGTAATACTCCTTGTGTCATCTCTTTTATTGTATTTACTAGTAAACTGTCCATATTGCTTAAGTCGATGTAGTGGTCACCCCTATAGTAAACCGTCAGTTCGTCCGCTTTATATTTAATATTTTGCACTTCTATCATTAATTCGTTAACTGAGCTTACCTTTAGGTTGGCTACCTTTCGATATAAGTGGTGAGGCTCGACGTCTGGTCGGTACCGTAATTTTAAAGTCTCCTTAATTAGCTGCCAATTGTCCGGCTGTGGGATGTTTATTATTACGTTTTTCGCCTGTCCTTGGATAGTCCTGTAGAAAATTGATCTAACCACCTCCTTCTGTAGTTCATTATTATTTATTGTGGATAATAAGTATTCTATGCTGCTGAAGAATGAGTTGACCGTTATTTCCCCCGTTCCTGTGAAAATAGGTAAACTGTTCACAGTTTTCATAAGACTATGTCTGCTGCTGTTGTTGTCCTCCGTTCTGCTCCTTAGTTCTAGATAGGCTTGCCGCATTTGTTCTAGCTGCTGTTCTCTTCTTGCCAGCTCCTCCACTAAGTCTACGGCGGGTATTTGAATCTGTTCGTTAGCCATTCTCCTTTGGTCGAAGATTTGTTGTCTCTTTGAAGAAATCGTGCTGTTGAATTTAAATGCTTTGGTGTAACACTTTATTTACTTTGTGTTCACTTGCACAGCACTTTGAACGTTTTCTGTAAGTGGTGATTTCCGTTCTATATTCGGTGGAAACCACTGCACTTTATGTTGTTCTTATGTATCCTGGACTGTTTTAACTATAAGGCGTTTACTGCACGTTTTTGTGGCTTCTGCTTATTCATTGAATAGCGTTCACTGCACTTTTTGTGGTATTTACTTTAGTTTTTTTTTTTTTTTCAAAGCAGTCAATTTATGATTTATATTAATTATTCTTGTTATATCCTGGAGGGTCTGGTCAACGTCTTATCGTTGGCTACAGATTCGCAGGATTAAATTGGGAATTATTTGTACAGGATATTTTAAACGATTTTTTTTCCCCCCCGAACGCGGTTCGAATCACTGGATCCTTGTTCACGATATTTACTTTATTTCGGTTTACTTACAAGGATCCTACCGACTGCGCCATTCAAGTAATATCCGTGCGTCCGGGCGTTTTTAAAAAATAGTTTTACGCGATTAACCAAAAGACAACAAGTGGGTTTGGGCTCTCGAATCAGACTGAATTAAAATTATTTATTCAATTTAAAATTAAGCTTATATTCTAGTTACAATATTTGCTTACTAATTACTTTTGGCATATGAATTTAATAAAACTGCTTGCTAATCAATTTGTTCCATGTGAACTAAATAAAACTGCTTGCTAATCAATATGTTCCCCAATTTACTAATTCTCGGAAATTTGGTGTCTTTTTGATTTTCAATTTCTCTTTTTGTGTACAACTTTTGCAATATGCCGGAAATGGTTTTATGTTTCAACTTTATTAATTTGCTTCAAGAATTCTTCATACTTATCAATTGCACCGTCAGGTGTTTTTGTGTAGCTGTTAATATATGTAACTCGCGCACTGATGTTGATTCAAATTCAACATTTGAAAACACATTTACATGTATGGCTGTAGCTGAGTGTGCAAAGACGATACAATTGGCTGTTGCCAAAGGGGGTCCCGGTTCAACTACCATCAGGCGGAGCATAAAATTAAACTCTTTTTCTTCTTAATTACAACGACATATTTTATAACGTACATACTCAAATTTAAAACGAGTTGGGTTGGTGCTCTTTCATATGCGTATTTTTTTAAATTTAGCAGGTTTTTTTTTATTCTAAATTTTCTTTTTCCTCAGTGTAGATTCTGAAGTTGATTAAAATGAATGTAAAAGAATTATGTATCTGCAAGTCTTTAGAAAGCATAGCGGTATACACAGATGTTGACCAGTTTGATTTAAGCGATGAATGGAAAAGTATTTTGAGTGCTTTTATTATCAATGAAAGTAAAGTTAGCGTTGTGCAAACGTTTGGGAGGTAGTCGTTAACAAAAGGACAGTAAATGGAGACTTATTGTAACGAAATTTAATGGAGTTATATAGTTTTGTAATATTTTTCCGTCATTATAATGCTAATTGCCGTCGAATTTTTTCATCAAAACGAAAATAAATACAATTAAAAAAAACTTTTTGATATACCACGTTTTATAAATGGACTAAATATTAGAAAATAATATTTCTCAGTCACTTAGAATTTGTTTTGATAACTTTTGATTTTGAAATTTTAGCAAAAGTCATCATAAACCATTTATGAGATTCAAAATAACGCAAACGTCAAGCTGTGAAGCTGTGTTTTTCTGTGATCTGTTTAAATTTTGTGTTTGATAAAGCTGTTTACGCTTATTAAAGTAAAAAATTAAAAAAAGTGTTAATAAACTTCTGGTGCACAATTTAAAGATAAGTAAAACATCAGAATTTCCCGTAGATTTGATTAATTTAACTTGATATTCTTAATTGCATGTGCCGAGTAGTTTGTTTTATAATATATTGTTGTTGTACAATTGTTTTTGTTTGTGCACATTGATTTTGCTCTTTTTGTCATTTCTGCTGTTTCATCTTTGTCACAGCTGTTTGCGTTGTGTTTATTAGGTGTCTAATATACAGTGCATTTAAAACTGTTCGCTAACTGATATTTACCAGCTGATTGGTTCACTGATTAATACATCGTTTTCAAAACTGTTTTTGCTTTTTTGCTTCTAAAACCTAAAAATAAATATAATTTTAAACATGTCGTGTATTTACACCAATTGCCACGTTAAAAGCGACTCCTATGTGTCATGCTGGCTCTGCGATGGGATTGCCCATATAAAATGTGCTGGTTTGAGCGGTAGAGTTTTAGACGCTATTAACGAGGGTAAGGGTCTTCGTTGGTCTTGTCAAAAATGTAGATCAACCGAAGTTGATTTATTTAAATTCTTTAGGCAGTCCAGAAATGGTTTTTCTGAGATCGGGAAGGATCTGTCGGCGCTTGTTGAGAAATTTAAGCATTACGAAAAAATGTTTAGGTCTTTCACTTGTCTCGACGACCCTCCACACTCTGAGGATAGCCGAGAAAATAAAGGTGGGCATGTTATTAGTCCACCTAAAAAGACAGCCACGGATTCTAGTAAAAAAAATCCTCCATCCCAGTCCTTAGAACTTATTAATTTATCTTCTCCATGCCCTCAGGCATTGGAGCCTCCGATATCTAAAGCCATATCCACTAGGTCTACTTCAAAAAATAGTCAAACCGTTGATTTAACAGTGTTGCCATCAACATCTCAAGCTGCACTGTCTAACTTAGTTCCTCCGAATAATTCGGAGCCCCGCACATCAGACATCATTACCAAAAAGTTGGTTGTAATTCCTCCGAGAAGATCAATCTTTGTCTCTAGATTTGCTAAAGATACTTCTTCGGATGATATAAAGTCATACATATCGACTAAAATTAGAACTAAAGATGTATTTATTCGTAAATTTAATTTTAAATACGATCGCGATATTTCATCTTTTAAAATTGATGTAGCTTCCGAAGATTTTGATTCACTACTAAATAGTTCATTTTGGCCGACCGGGGCGTTTGTTCGCGAGTTTGAGTATAAACCTAATAAAAGTAATAATAACGTAGCTAAAATTTCTAATCTTAATTCGGATTCAAAAAACTAACTCGCAAGTCTAATTTAAGTATTTACTATCAAAACGTTAGAGGTTTGAATACCAAATTAACTGACTTATATTTAAAAGGTTTTGACTGCAATTATAATATTATTTCCTTGACCGAAACATGGCTCAAACCTCATATTTTTAATTCCGAAATTCTTCCAAATGAATATCAAATATACAGGAGTGACCGCGTGGGCAGAATCGGCGGTGGTGTTCTTTTTGCGGTGCATTCATCGATACCATCCGAGGAAGTTAGTCTTCCTGTCATTGAATATACCGAATTTAAATGTATACGTGTACAGGCTGGAAAGACTTATATTTATTTAGCTCTTTGCTACATCCCTCCTAATTCTGCCGTATCGGTATATATGCAGCTAGTTTCTTTACTTGAGACCGTAAATGCAATGCTTACGGCATCCGATTCTATGATTGTTTTGGGCGATTTAAATCTGCCACATATTTCATGGAACATCATTGACACCGATGTTGTACCAGTTTCATCTAGAGATAGTTACAATGTATTTCTGGAGGAAATGGCTGAACTTTGCCTCAAACAAATAAATATATGTCCAAATAAGTTTGGAAAGGTCTTGGATCTCGTTTACGTTGATGATGTTCCGAAGGCCTCTATTAATCGGTGTGATCCCCTAGTTTTGCCGGAAGATGCATACCATCCTGCTCTTGAGTTAAACTACGAAATCATAAATGAAATACATAATAATAAGTCAAGTTCAAGTACTAGATATGTTTTTGCGAAAGCAAATTTCAGGAAAATTAACAAAGAACTTTCAAAGTTATCTTGGCCAATATATAGAGATGACGTGGAGCGTAGCGTTGAGCACTTTAATGATACTGTTTTCAATTTGTTTCGAAAGTATGTGCCAATACGTAATATTGTTCATGAAGAACCAATACAATTATGGTTCACTAAAGAGCTTAAAAAATTGAAAAATAAAAAGTCGCACTCTTTTAAACTGTATAAAAGAACGGGCTTACACAGTGATTACCTAAGGTACTCAGTTTTGCGGCATAGCTACTTTGCATTAAATAAGAAATGTTATAATTCATATTTATGTAAAATTAAGAAGAATTTAATTAACAATCCTAAATCATTTTATGGTTTCGTAAATTCAAAGCGTAAGGCACATGGTTTTCCGTCCGCTATGCATTATCGCAACACTGTATCTAGCGACAGCCAACTCATTGCCAACATGTTTGCTCGGTTCTTTAGGTCCAATTATTCTGTAGACTTCCCTATAAGTGGAGACTATCCGTACGAGCTTTGTCCAATCAACTCTGCTTATATTCCAGTAATATCTTCCGATGAAGTTTTACACTCTTTAAAAACCTTAAAAGCGTCATTTAGGCCTGGACCTGATCATATTCCGACCTGTTTTCTTAAAAACTGCGCTGAGAACATCTGCGAGCCTTTAACAACTCTATTCAATTTGTCACTTAAACATGGCGTTTTTCCGTCAGCCTGGAAGGAGTCTTTCATAATACCACTTCACAAAAACGGCAGCAGGTCGTCTATAGAAAACTATCGAGGCATAGCGAAGCTCTCCGCTATCCCCAAATTATTCGAAGCAATTATTGTTAACCAGCTGACATATTCTATATCTTCTTCAATTACACAATCTCAACACGGGTTTTCTAAAGGAAAATCTACTATGACTAATTTATTGGAGTTTACAACTCATGTCTCAAACGGTTTTAGAGAAAATGCTCATACCGACGTAATATACACCGATTTCAGTAAAGCTTTTGACAAAGTATGTCACTCGTTACTCATCCGTAAACTCGACCTAATCGGCTTTCAGCCCAGTCTTCTTCAATGGATCTCATCTTACCTCTCTGATAGAACACAAAGAGTTATTGTTAATAATTGTTCTTCCAACATCATTAAAGTTTCTTCAGGAGTTCCTCAGGGAAGCCACCTTGGTCCGATTCTGTTCCTGATATTCATTAATGATATTTCTTCTATAATAAAACATTCAAAAATTTTAATGTATGCCGATGATGTGAAACTTTTTAAAACATTGTCCTCTATCGAAGAAAGGTCTTTGTTACAAGCGGATCTGAACAACGTGGTTAGTTGGTGTAATGCAAACTATATGCCACTAAACCTTCAAAAATGTAAAGTTATGTGTTTCTCTCGGAGGGCTGTTCAACCAGCTGTTTATTCAATATCAAATTATAATCTGGAGCAGGTATCCAATTTTGTCGATCTTGGTATCACAATGGATTCCAAACTCAATTTCAACCATCATATTAATGTTACAGTCAATAAAGCCAAAGGCGTTTTTGCATTTGTAAGGCGATGGTCAAAAGAGTTCAAAGATCCTTATGTTACAAAAGCTCTTTTTACCAGTTTAGTTAGACCTATACTAGAATACGGATCTATTGTTTGGAATCCCCGCTACCAAGTTCATTCAGAAAGGATTGAATCAATTCAAAAACAATTCTTGCTTTTTGCATTGCGTAATTTTAACTGGGATTCAGATTACAATCTCCCCCCTTACACAAGTCGTCTAAAGCTCATAAATTTGCCTACACTCGCAAGTCGTAGAGAAATGCTGGGTATAATATTTATCGTAAAATTAATGACAGGCTTGATTAATAGCCCGGCCCTCCTGGCTGAGGTAAATTTTAATGTTCCTTCTCGAATGTCAAGACACTTTCGACCTCTATTTTTAAAGCCATGCAAAACTAATTTTGAACTAAACGAATCATTCCGTGGTTTATGTCAAGATTTTAACTGTCATTCCAGCACGTTTGACGTATCGGACTCGATTTTTACTATAAAGAAAACTATTATTTCCACTCTCAATAATTGAAATACTATCTTTAGCATATCCAATCAGCTGATGAATTTGATTCTGTAGCTGAATAGTTTTAGATCTCGACACTTAACAAACTCCTGTTTCCACTACTCGGCACGAAAAAACTAAAAAAAAAAAAGAAAAAAAAAAGTTTCCGTACGTCATGCGGACTGCGCCCCTCGTGTCGGTTGGGCGGGAATGGAGGGTAAAAAGCCGTTGGGATTAATTAATTAATAAAAAACGAAAAACGTGGAGCGCATGCAATACAAAGTATTAGATTTAATTGACAATAGTCAAACTACATAACATTTCTACTAAAATTTCTACAGAGAAAGTACAAATTTGAGATCGATTTTAAACGGCTTTTATTCATATATCCACATACATACATTTATTACCCTTCATATCAATTCAGGTCTATTACATGCACCCACGCTTTTCATTTTCAATCTCATAAATTGTTTATAATGACTTTTGATAAAATTTCAAAATCAAAAGTTATCAAAACAAGTTCTATGTGACTGAGAAATATTATTTTCTAATTTTTAGTCCATTTATAAAAGCGTGGTATATTAAAGAGTTTTTTTATTTTATTTTATTTATTTTATACTTTTTAGTCTTGTCTGTATAAAATATTGCAATGGATATTAAAATAACTCAACTTGCAGTGAAAAGAGAACAGAAGACTATGCAAGCAAAATGTTTTGTGCTCACGTTGAGTATATACATACATATGAACATACATACATATAGCAGGAATTAATTTCATTTAAAGAAATGGCGTGTCGTCCATTTCAGCTGTAGCGTATGTAGTGCATACTTTTAGGCGCAATATTTAACTTCTTCTGGCGGGCGACATCTAGAGTCTTCTAATTGTGTGTCTTTGATATGATATCTAAAACGAGGTTGATATCTAGACTAGGTTGATATCTAGACTAGGTTGATATCTAGACTAAGTTGATACCTAGACTTTGCCATAAATACCTTCGCTATATTTATAATTGGGCAATTCACAAGGTGTTGTGAAGTTATATTTTCCTAACAAAAGTTGTGTTAAAACACGGTTGTGAACACCTGTTACGATTATTTATTATATCTCAGCACTTAACCTCACATAACACCGAATAAACATAGGTTGCAGAGTTGTATCGTCATGTGTTATTTTTCTTCACAAAACAATAACAACATTTTTACAACTGTCATGAAATATCATGACTTCACGACAAATACGACACCTTGTGAATTGCCCAAATATAAATGCAATTGTGTAGCAGTGACGGAAAATCAACATTTAAAATTGTGCCTAATCTTTCCGAAAAAATGTGCCTAAATGCAGGACAATGTGCCAATAAATTAAAAATCGTCGATACACAGAAGTTCACAGAATCCTTTTCTTATAAGCATTCTTTCTTTTATGAAGAGTACGCTCAATAGAAAGATCCTTTTCATAACCCTGTATGTATTTTATTACAGAATGGAACAATGTTTAGAAGTATTTCACTGTTTTAATGAATTATCACAAACATTATTGGGAAAATATAACTTTACACAACAAAACGTAACAAAATATACATACATACATATATTATATATGTACAACACTTTTCATGAAAATAGCAGCGCGATATATTGACAAATTTTGACAATTTAATAACTTTTGTGTAATTTTAGCTTTTTTATAAAAATATAGTTAATTTAACAACCAAAACCATAAATACAAAGTTCCAAACTTTCTACAAAAAAATTTCATTAAAATTTAAAACTTTGTTGTCAGAATTTTTAGAAACCTTTCGGATATGCAGTTTACAGTCCATTCAATTGTAGTATAATAAAGTACAAGTTTAAAGTGGCTAGAAATTCGCGTTGATTTTTAATTTTTTTATTTTTATTTTTTGGATTTTCTTTATACATATTGTAATTGTATGTTCAAAAAATTGGAGTATGCTTTATATATGTAGAAGAAAAAGTGCAACACCTTCAACGAAAAAAGTTCTCAAAAATTTACGCGATTTTGAGCCATTACATACTTCCACTTTATTATACTAAAAGGAAATGAACTATAAAAATGCATACCCGAAAGTACTTGTGTAGTTAAAAAAAAATACGTAAGAACAAAAATCGTCGTTCAATCATTAACCCTGAATTACAAAAATACAAAGCATAAGTATATTTTATTAGTAAAGTATTTGCAGTTTAAATGCCTAACCAATTTTTAAAAGAAAAAATGCGCCCAACGCAAGCTGAAGAATGTGACAAAAGAGTGTCCCCTGAGCGTTATGAAACACATTTGGAAACACCAACTCATTCTAATAAAGCTAATGCTCTATATTCCCAATTGATGGTTTCTGCATTTATCATCTCGGCTTCAGGAAATCATTTTATAAGTATAGGTACAATATTATTCGTATCGCCAGAGTTTACGGCCTTTGGCTCGAAAGCCGAAACGGCTTTACAAAATTTCATTATCAAGGTTCTATTTCTTGGCAAAATATAACACTAAATTGTAAAGAATTTAATTAAAAAATTTTATTTCAGTTTCTGTAAAATTTTCTGTAGTAAGAAATATTTCGGCATCTGTTTCACAAAAAATATGTATCTAAAATGGGTATATGATTATTTAAATCTAAAGTATATGGGGCTTTTCACCTCAAGTGACCCAACTTTTGAAATCGATGTCATCCGATCGGGATGAAATTTGCACCAAGTTTAGTACAAACAAATAGTAGTTATGACACAAAATTTCAACGGGATCGGTCAAACACACTCCGAGTTGGAGGGTCTAGAATTTTGACATTTTGGTCAAACAGTCCTTTTTTCGGATGCATATACCCATAAACCTATTGTATTTAGAAAATTTTGTCAGGAATGTTTTCGATAGCTTTCCCTTCAGTCTTTACTAATTTTATTTTTGGTTAGTTAAAATAAATTTTTTTAAATTAAAATGATTTTTTTTTTAATAAAAAATAATTTTTAAATTTTTTTTAAAAAGGTATTTTTTTCTTTTTTTTTGCTCAAAAGAAAGCTTAGGTATTAGTCTTTAAGAGCTTTGTGGTCGCTTAGTGGGATGCGGTTTGTTTATCTATTAAAACGAGCGTTTAGTAACTCTAAACAGATTCTTTTTTTTTTTAATTTTTAATATATGACCAATATTATTTTTTTGGTATTATTGCGTAAGTGTTTCTGAAACCTGAAAATAAAACTTATATTAGAAATTATATACAATTACCTTTCCAACGGTATATAACATGCCTAACCAAAGCTTCATACCCTCGATACTGCAATTCTGGTATTTAAGGAAGATTAAGATTTTTCGTAGTATAACACAGCAGGTATTCGATTTGGGCATCCAAACACTTTTTGAATAGCTTTGCACAATTTTGAGTATTAGATATGCATACCTACTAACACAATATTTGAAAAGGATGAAGAAGGTAGGATCTCCCGGTAGTTAAGGATGATTAAGAGTTTTCGTTGTACCTAACCACAGCAGATTCGTCTAAACCCTTTTGCAATAGATATGCATACCTACTCGCGCAACCTATAAGTAGCTATAATAAATCGTCTACAGATTATAAAGGCAGTGTATGGTCATTCTGAAGACCAGTTTTTTAGAAACAGTGTTAAAATAAAGATGTGTGTTATTTACATAATTAATATTTTCAATGGCTATGGCTCATAAATAGGCTAAGCTTGATAAAGAAATTGTTACTTCTTTTTGCTTTAATCCCTTCAACAAAAAACACGTATCTTCAGATACACGACGGCTTTCTGACGGCTTAATATCAAAATTCCCTACGCTATCAAAACGGATGCGAATTTGTGGATCGTGCAGGAAAGAGCTTATCAAACTGAAGGAATTACCGACTTCGAAAAGTAATGAGCCTTGTGAAGACGTTATTCTAGATGGAGACAATAATGATTCTGAGAACGATGACCGAATTTCAGATGACGATGGTTCCAACTTTACTGAAGAAAATATGAGGAGTTCAAAGGATGAGTGCCAAAACCAATACCATAAGGATGCAGCAAAAGTTCTTGAGCAAATAAAAAAAAAGTACAAAACTTCAACTAGCAGAGCAGAAAAAATTCAAATTCTCACGCTTGCTCCACCGACATGGAGTCGCGCAAAAACAATGGCTGAGTTTGGAACATCTGAAAGAAAAGCCAGGATTGCTAAAAAAAATTAGTTGCAGAGCATGGCATACTCACACTCCCAAACACAAAGAAAGGAAAACCTTTAGAGTGCAAAACTGAAGCACTAGTGACTAAGTTTTATCAGCGCAATGATATGAGTCGCCTGATGCCAGGGATGAAAGACTGGGTGTCTGTACGAATTGACGGTAAGAAAGTTCAAATGCAGGAGAGAATAATTCTCTGCAACCTGAATGAGCTATTCGCGGGATTTCAATCCCAACACGAGGATATTAAAATTGGATTCACAAAATTTACCCAGCTCCGGCCAAAACATTGCGTACTGTATGAGTTCTACAGTATGCGTTTGCATTTATCATGAAAATGTGAAGCTGATGTTGATGGAAATCGACTTGAATTATTTAACAAATGATTCGCCGGAAGATTTAAACAGTTACCGTGATTGCCTTAAATTGACAATGTGTCCTAATAAATCAACTTCTTGCCACTTAGGTGAATGCTCAAATTGCCCGAGAACCACGTTCATCAAAGAGAATTTGATCAAGTCTTTTGGCCGAGAATTTGTGGAGGAGGTCAAATTTGAATCTTGGCTGCAGTCTGAAAGGTGCATATTGAAAACAGTGATCTTAAATGTGGACGATTTTGTGGAAGAAATCTGTATCGGATTGGTAAACTTGAGAACCCATGACTTTCTAGTCAAGAAGCAGTAGTCATTCTTCGAAAATTTGAAGATACATTTGAAGGCAGGTGAATTTATTAGTTCACACGATTTCGCAGAGAACAATAAATATGTTATCCAGGATGCCATACAAGCATTCCATTTCTATAACGACCAATCAACTATATTCACAATAGTTATTTACTACATCAAGCTCAATATCATGCTTTCATTCCGATGGAAGGCACAAGTTAAAGAACTTTTCTTCCTCTACCCAATGTGATTTATTTCCAAAAGCGAAACCCGGAGTGAAGTCAACAGCAGAACCTAGTAACCCTAAGAAAAGATTGCAAAAAAAAACCACAAAGAAAGGTGAAAAATAAGGTGGGTGGAAGGTTGGTTATTAGAAAATTAACTATCTTGTATACTTTTTATTTATCTATTTATTAAATTATACATTAAATACTATTCTAAATAAATTTAAAAAAAAATTAAAATTTTCACCAATTCTATAGAAAAGCAGTTATTTTATTCCAGAGGTGTACATATTGTGGGTGTTATAGTGTAGAGGGTATGAAACTTTAGTTGCTTGTTATATAGCGTTGGAAAGGTAATTGTATCTAATTTTGTATATTTTATTTTTATATTTTTATTTTTGTATCTAATTTTTTATAAGTACCCCTTTTTGAACAAAAGGATTAAAATTATTTTTTATTAAAAAAAAATTTATCAAATTTATTTTAATTAAAAAAATAAAATGTGTAAAAACTGAAGGGAAAGCTATCGAAAACATTCATGAACGATTTTTCTAAATACAATAGGTAATTAGTTATATGGATCCGAAAAAAAGACTGTTTGACCAAAATGTCAAAACTCTAGACCCTTCAACTCGAAATATGTTTGACCGATCCCGATGAAATTTTGTGTCATACCTACTATTCATTAGGACTAAACTCGACGCAAATTTTATTCCGATTGGAAGACATCGATTTCAAAAGTTGGGTCACTTTAGGTGAAATGTCCGATATATTATATGAGATTCAATATTTGCTTTAGAGATGAAATCACAAAAAATTTGTTTAAACAAAAACTGTAAGCGTATATGCAGAATGTGAATGAGAGCTTCTTCTGCTTGCATTTCTATGTTTATATCGTTTATCAATTTAAGCATATACGATAAAAATGTAAAAAAAAAATATTTTTATTTGCGGGTCCGAAAGAAATATTTATTAGTTGCATTGAGTTACGCCAAAATAGTGCCGAAAATCAATAGATTGTGCTCAGTGTTGCCGTTTTGGTAACTTTTAACCAATTTTGGTTATTTTTTTCTTGCCTGTGAAGTTGTTAAGATCTTTCCCATTTTGGTTATTTTTAACAGTTACTGCAGTTTCTAATTTTTGTATACATACAATAATTAAATCTTTGAAAAATAGTGTATACAAATACATTTATTCTGCTCAATATAATTATTTAACTAAAGTTATTACTACTAAAATGGCAACTCAAGATTCGACTTATTCCGATAATAATCATATGTTTACATATGCAAAAGAAAAAGTAAAAGCTCGAGGGTGCAACTATTATCGGTTCGTGTCTTTAATAAATCGCGGTGAATTAATCGCCAAGTTTTTGAAATGGCCCCGCAGTTACACCATTTCTA
>NW_016157152.1:346985-382163 GCF_001687245.7 Rhagoletis zephyria | reverse complement strand
AAAAAGAAGTCTGATGAGGAGATGTGGTGATCTCCGAAATAGTGCTATAACTTCTACCGCTTAGACTTTGTTGCTTTTTCAATTTTTCCTAATAAACAATCGTGGTACAAAGCTCAATAAAAATATTAAAAATAAAATGTTAACAAGCCACAATAACATTGACAAATAAACTTTTTTGTTTACATATTCTTTAGAACGTTCCTGATAATATGTTAACGTATATTTCAAACGCATTCTATTTATTCCGGCTGTGAAATGGGATTATCCGGAATGTATAAAGAAACGCAGCCAATGTTGTGTCAATAAAATTTTTGAATTTTTGTTTTTTGTAATAAGTTTTGCTTTTGTAATAAATAAGTGGATAACAAATTTAGTTTTTTTTTCAATGTGGTTGTTTTTCTTCAGATTTTGGTTGGTTATTTTTTTTAACACGTGGCAGCCGTGCTCACATATACTTGTTCTCTCATTGTAATCACACATACAGATGCAATTCGCTCAAAACTTCTGCATGAATATAAGTAATTGAAAATATATAATCATTACTGTGTCCACTTATTACTATTTGTATAATACATTAAATTAGCTACATAAAAATTAACTAAAATTGAGAAAAATAGGTTTTTTCCAAAAGGGCTGTATTTCTTAGGCAATGCATTTGGTGGTGTGGGAATGCTATTTGATCTTTATGAGACGCACTGGACTTGCTAACGGAACTGCTTCTGTTATATGCGACTTAGTCTTTTCTTCGGGTGCTATTATCACTTGCGAAGCGAACGGTTTGGCGAAGCGAATTCAGAGGCAAGGAAGGCATTAAGAGTGTTCGCTATGCAAAGAACTTGATACAAGCGAACACTCTTAATGCATATTTTACATTTCTACGTACCGGACTCACTCGGGTTTTACCCGTCCAAGGGCTGTTGTTCCTGTGATCTAACCCCGTTCGGAACGGCGAAATTCATTAAACGTTGTTCGCTTATGAAGCTACATCTGCTCCGTATTCTTCTGCTCAGGGCTGGCATAGAGTCCGCCCGACAATCTGGTCGGTTTGTCGGTAAAGAATATAATGTGACATCAGTCAAGTGAAACTCCTTAATATTAATAGCTGCGGTCCAAGAAGAATTATTGAATCGCGCCGGATACAACCGTCGAGATCGCCAGCGAGATAATGGTGGTGGCCTAGCGTTCATCACGCACCACACCTTACAGTATCGTCTTATGAAAGCAGACATCGACCGCAGAAAGTCAAGGTATTGCTAACCGATCAGCCGATGTCGAGTTCGAAATATTTAACGTATATATACCCGCTGTCAATAGCTGCACGGCAGGATATCACCCTGAAATAGGAGCGCTCCTTAGAGCTGAAAACTGTATGGTAGTTGGTGACTTTAACGGGCACCACAATCTTTGGCAATTAAGCCTGTCGAACGATCGCAAGGAAACACACTTGGCTGAGCAGATAGACGATTCGACATTCTGTACAATGAACGACGAGGCACCTACCAGGGTTATGGGCAGCTGCAGTAGCTCGCCTGATATAACAATTGTAAGCGCTGGTCTGATAAACAGCATAACGTGGCGACTTAGGCTGAATTTGGCATCGGACCATCTGCTCATAATCATCTCGATTAATAAACCTGCCGGCTTTGCTTCTGCAGAACAACGGACCTATGAAAACTTTTACAAAGGTGATTAGAAAGGCTTCGCGGAAGTTACTGAAAGCACCTTCACTGCCCTACCCACACCAACCGACGTTCACGCAGGTGAGCGTAAGTTCCGGCCGATCGCGGAAATCCCCGTATCAGGGATCTCAACACATAAATCTGGACACTGGTGAACGTACAGTAGCGGAAGAAGTAGGAAGAGCATCTGAAGACCTGTAACTTCTCCTCTGGTGTGAGCAAGCATTGATCAACCGTGAGGTCACTGTCCAATCCGACAAAGCGTGACGACAGAGTCGAAATCTTTTCGGCGACCGCGACTCGTTGGATCCGGAGCGAAGCGCGAGCTATTTTAGCCGACGGTTCACACTGCATCCTCCGGCGGGCAAAGCCAAACCTCGAGTGACCAGAAGCTGCACAAACTGCCAACACCCAGTTCGCCTCTTGTTTTCACCAGCGACGAAGTGAGGGTAGCCATTGGGAAAGCGAAAGCCTCCAACTGCATGCTCAAGCCTCAATTTGCATGCTGATGCTGAAAAATTTGGGTCCTGTGGGAGTGAATTACTTAACCAAGGTCCTCAACCTGTTTATGGCCACTCATCATTCCAGACATCTGGAAAATGGGGAGAGTAGTCTCATTGCTCAAACCGAGGAAACCATCCAACAAAGAAGTCTTATCGTCCGATGACCCTCCTTTCCCCGGTAGCGAAGACCCTAGAGGCCCTTCTACTCCCGCACTACACAAACCACTTGACCCCAGCGAGGTTCTAAATTATGCAGCGCTCGTGTAGTCTCCCGGAACTAGCAGGACGCAGTGGACCAAGCTACAGACTTGTCAGAACACGGCACTTAGGACTGCGACTGGATGCCTTCTGATGTCGCCCCAATACCACCTGCACGACGAGGCGAAGATGCTCCCCATTAAGGAGCATAACAAAATGCCTAGTAGGGTGCCACAGACGCGTGAATCCGAACAGACAACTGCTCGCAGAAGGCACCCTGAAATTGTGCATATGGAAACTGTGCATATGAAAAAAACCGAAATAATGCATACGAAAAAAACCGAAATAATGCATATATGCACAGTTTCGGTTGAAAACCGCAATAATGCATATTAGAAAAACCGAAATTATGCATATGCACTCTTTCGTTTGAAAACCGAAATAATGCATATGAAAAAAACCGAAATAATGCATATATGCACAGTTTCGGTTGAAAACCGCAATAATGCATATTAGAAAAACCGAAATTATGCATATGCACTCTTTCGTTTGAAAACCGAAATAATGCATATGAAAAAAACCGAAATAATGCATATATGCACAGTTTCGGTTGAAAACCGCAATAATGCATATTAGAAAAACCGAAATTATGCATATGCACTCTTTCGTTTGAAAACCGAAATAATGCATATGAAAAAAACCGAAATAATGCATATATGCACAGTTTCGGTTGAAAACCGCAATAATGCATATTAGAAAAACCGAAATTATGCATATGCACTCTTTCGTTTGAAAACCGAAATAATGCATATGAAAAAAACCGAAATAATGCATATATGCACAGTTTCGGTTGAAAACCGCAATAATGCATATTAGAAAAACCGAAATTATGCATATGCACTCTTTCGTTTGAAAACCGAAATAATGCATATGAAAAAAACCGAAATAATGCATATATGCACAGTTTCGGTTGAAAACCGCAATAATGCATATTAGAAAAACCGAAATTATGCATATGCACTCTTTCGTTTGAAAACCGAAATAATGCATATGAAAAAAACCGAAATAATGCATATATGCACAGTTTCGGTTGAAAACCGCAATAATGCATATTAGAAAAACCGAAATTATGCATATGCACTCTTTCGTTTGAAAACCGAAATAATGCATATGAAAAAAACCGAAATAATGCATATATGCACAGTTTCGGTTGAAAACCGCAATAATGCATATTAGAAAAACCGAAATTATGCATATGCACTCTTTCGTTTGAAAACCGAAATAATGCATATGAAAAAAACCGAAATAATGCATATATGCACAGTTTCGGTTGAAAACCGCAATAATGCATATTAGAAAAACCGAAATTATGCATATGCACTCTTTCGTTTGAAAACCGAAATAATGCATATGAAAAAAACCGAAATAATGCATATATGCACAGTTTCGGTTGAAAACCGCAATAATGCATATTAGAAAAACCGAAATTATGCATATGCACTCTTTCGTTTGAAAACCGAAATAATGCATATGAAAAAAACCGAAATAATGCATATATGCACAGTTTCGGTTGAAAACCGAAATAATGCATATGAGAAAATACCGAAATTATGCATATGCATACTTTCGTTTTAAAAGCGAAATAATGCATATGAAAAAAAACGAAGTAATGCATACATGCACAGTTTCGGTTTAAAACCGAAATAATGCATATGGTAAAAACCGAAATAAAGCATACATGCACAGTTTCGGTTGAAACCGAAATAATGTCTAAATGCACAGTTTCCATATGCGCAATTTCGGTGCCCCCTCGCAGAAGGGCCCCGCCAAGGCGCGTCAGGAGGCATCTCTACGAACTGACGGACGAAGTCCAGAGGTTCATAAAACAAACTCGGGACCCAACTGCATACCGACAAGCCCTAAACGGCATTCACAGGGAGTCGGTCTCGAGTTATATACTCGCGACCTGTGAATGGCGTTCTGGGCACACAACCACCGGACGTGGACGGGACAGAACTTTGTATGCCTCGGGTGACCCACACCACAATAGCCCAACTTTGCTCTGGCTATTGCAACACCTGAGTAGAATAAACGAAGATGTGCCCAACCAGTGCCCGGCATGCAGACAGTCGCCACTTGACTCACGGCACCTCTTCGCATGTCCCCAAAACCCCACCCAGCTTACGCCCCTGTCCGAATGGACAGCCCCTGTCGAAGTTGCGCACTTCCTGTACTTCCGTTTAGCTGAACCAGACGACAACGCAGATGGATGAGCCGACCCGAGCGGGGTTTAGTAGCCGCTACAACAAAAATGCATATTTTAATAGCGTTCCCAAACCATTCGCTTTCCAATTGATAATACCACCCTTCGCCTTTTATGCATTTTATAGATAATGCTTCTGAAAGAGGACCCGTGGCGATAGTTTCAGTAGCATCTGCCAGCCTCCTTTTCCTTGTGAAGGTCGACCACTCGTCAATGGGGTTTGTTGTTCTCCCTGTAGTTCGATGGGTTGACGTACTCGGCTTTTCTTCATCAAATGAACTTATACTCGCTAGCCAGTTTTCATGCTTCATTATAAACTTAATAGTACAACGATTGGCGACTCGCTATTTGTCCTTTATTTTGATGTAAACTAAATTAATTTTTTTCTCCAGATCTCTGCATTCTTCTATGTTGTGTATTTTACTCTTTAATTCTCTCATAATCGCCGCAACCAAATCCCTTTTAGTCTGTGAAGCATTATTACAAATTTTTGAGCTATGATATCATCCTACACGGTTAAAAATTTCGGTTTTAATTTTAAACTTTTTGGACTACATATATGACCAAACTAAATTCAGTTTCAAATACAAACCTTCCAAGTTTATAAAAAAGAGGGCACATATGTTGGGTTTAGAACTTAAACAATTCGGTTTAAATGTTAAACCCAAACATTTTCATAATTAAGAATAAAAAAAAAAACAATCTTAAATTTCATGCTCCGTCTGGTTGGGATTGAACCCGGACAGCCTTGGTAGCAACCAATTGTATGAAGCATCTTTGCACACTCAGCTACAGCCACGCATGTAAATGTGCTTTCATATGTTGAGTTTGAATCAACACCACAATTCGCTGTGCAAACATATTCTATTTCGGTTTAGATTTTAAACCAAAGTTTCTATATTTGAAACCTTGAAACTAGAATTAAAACATTTTGGTTTGATTTTTAAACCACGAACTTTTTGGGCTAAAATTTAAACCAGAATATATTAAAAATTGCGTAAAACTTTTATTGACTATAAAAGTTTAAAAAAGGCAGTAGTTCCAGCGCGGTTTAAAAATTAAACCCAAATTTTTGACCGTGTAGAAAATAACGCAATACAGAATACTTTACTCTTTAAAGTTCAAAAACGACTGTTGTTAAACACTGTATTATACATAGGTTTAAAAACGCAAATCACTAATCATCAAACGCTTCCCTACTTGTTACACATTTTGCAAATAAAATGATCGAAACATAGAAAGAATTTCCCTGAAGGTATACTATGTAGTTCGTAAACAAAAACCAAAAAGATTCTTCCGGGCACAGAGCGCAGTTCTCCATACTCTCTGCATTATCGAGGAGAAGTTTGCACTTTCTGGAGTCTCCTTTCTTTAGTGACCTTGGGTGATTAGATGATTTAAACCTTAGGTGCCTGACGAGTTTCGTCAAGGATTCAAAATTGTTCAGCAAGGGGGAGTACAACTCTTAGTTGTGGTATCACAACGGGTCTTCAACTCTTGGCCTATGCCAGAAAGCACAGTATCTAACGTTAGAGAAACGCTTTGATTTTACATTAGAATTCTAATGTAGGTACATAGTTCACGAATCGACAACGAGGTTAGAGAACTATATTAGAATTCGATTAGCGAATGATTAGAAAAACACTAGACATTAGAAACCAATTAGAATTCAACGGTAGAATACACTGAGGAAAATAACGCACGGTAAAAATGAAAATTTTAAATTTGAGTATACACTGAGAGGGAAAAATAGTAAAATGAAATAAAAACGTATTTAAGTCAAATGAAAACGTGTTCGAAAGTAGTGTATAATGGAAATATTCAATTGCAAAACCAACGCTTCATTTTAATATGGGCGTATTTGAATTGAATGTTTCCATTATATAATAATTTTGAGCACGTTTTCATTTGGATTAAATACGGTTTTATTTGATTTTACTATTTTTCACCCTTAGTGCATGATTAAATATCTAACCCTTTTCTCAATATCGAGAACTTACTTTTGTAGAAAATACTATAGTCCTCAACAGTTTATCTAATCGTCTTCTAACCGTATACCTTAGAAAAACACATAAGATTCGAATCGCATTCTAATCGTTTTCTAACCTAAATGTCTACCTAATAAAGCTAAAAGTAGTTCGAGTAACCATGATTATGCTTGAATACTCTTTAAGCAAGCATCTTTTCATTTTCAGTATGATATTATTTAAAAAATTATTATTTGCGGTCCCTAGTTTATGTAATTGATATTAAAAAACAATGTTGGAAACTCAATTACCTTATCCGATTCGCTTGACTCAGTTTTTTGAACTTGATGTGGTATAAAATCGCATTCTGGGCTTGTACCATAGATGTCATCAAAATTTTCATACAGAATTGGTATCTCCAAAGTCAAAACCCCAGACGTTGATTCGACCTTGCGAAATTTAAACAGCATAACTTGTCCAACACAACCAGCAACACATAATCGGCGCGATTCAGAGCAAAGATATATATGTTGAATTGCAAGTGGATTTTCGATTCCACCGTCAGGATGTGAATTTTTCGGTTTTTCAAACACTTTTGCCGTTTTCAATTTATATAATATCTAAAAGCATTTTATTAAATAATATAATGTTAGTAACAGTGATCATACATACTTGCAGAGTTCCTGCACCAGAGTCCCAAAACTTTAAAGTGCCATCTTGATGACCAGTGATTATGATTTCCGAATAACTACACGATGCAGGAAACCACTCTCCGCCGTTTATCGGCCATTCTCGCTCAGAAAAGCCAGTTTTCTTAGTAGTCGTTGTGCGACCAACCTATGAAAATCGACGTTTGTAACTATTATCATTTAATAACATACTCGTATTCTTAATTGGCCACTAGGCTTCCAAGTAGATATCGCTCATTTACTAAAATACTGTGACATCTTAAAAAACGATATTTTACAGGAGACGCGTTTAATGTTTTAAATTTTCTCCCAAAATGTATTTTATATTTTACGTGGAAAGTACACAAGATCTTAGGACGAAGATTTTACACAATAAGAAGCATGATATAACGATTAGTTTTGCAACATTTACTCAAAAATCTAGATTTTGTGTTATGAGTCTTTTGGTAAATAAGCGATATTTAGATGCATAAGTACATCGGCGTAGCCAGAATGAAATTTTGGGGGGGGGAGATCGACCCTATTAAGCTGGCATTTCAGGGTACTATTTTATATATATATAAGGAAAATTTGAAAGTTAGGGGGGAGGGCTCGAGCACCCCCCCTTCCCCTACCTGGCTACGCCCATGCATAAGTACATACGCAGTTTATCCAACTTTATAGACAAAAAATTTCCCCTGAAGTTTTCTTTTTAATTACACAACTCTAACAGCCGTAACTTCAGTTACTAATTGAAAAAACTCTCTCAGAGTCGTTATGGTTCATTTAATTAATATTAAAGTTAACTTAACGAACTATTTTGACTTTTTTTCAATAAATTTCGCTTTCGCTCACGCTGCTCCAACAGTCGCAATGGCCGAGTGAGAAGACCACTGACGTGTCATTCGAGAGATACGAGGATCAAATCCTCTGCAGAGGGCTTTTTAAATTTTAAATTTAATTTTTCTTTAATTTGTCTTTCAAAAAACAGAAAAGACCTTTCAAGATAGTTGCCTGAATTGACTTTTGTATTTCGAAAGACTGTGATGAGTTGAAAGGCAGATGCCAGAATTGGCCTGTTAGCGGTATTGTTTGTCTTTTAACAATAAGTTTCTGAAAATTAAATTAAATGGAAAAAAATGTTTCTTTTAAAATACTAAAAACTAAAACAAAACTAAAGTGAAAAGGAAAAAGATATTAAAATAACTGAATAAGTTAAAAAATAAAAGAATTTAAATAAAATATTTAGCTTTTTAAAGCAATAAAATCGATATATTAAAAGAAAATTAAATTAAAAAAATAATAATTTAAATGAAAGAATCTAAAAATTCTAAAGTTTCTAAAAATTAGATTAAATAAAATAATGTATAACTTTTCTTTTTAAAACATTAAAGTACAAAAATTAAAAAATACTATTAAATTAGAACAAGTATGTACAATAAAAAATAAATCAAGTATTTGAACAATTTTAGTCTTAAAACGTTTATTTAGGCAAAAAGTACAGAAATTACTAATTTTTACATTGTCTTTCGAAAAAATCATAATTGTTTTTTTTAATAACTTTGGGAAGTTTTCAAATAGAATGTTCATATTAGAGGCAATGGAAGTTGGCAACAAATATAAATTAAAATAAGTAAAAAAGTCTAACTTCGAGCGGAGCCGAACATTAAATACCCGGCGCAGGTTTTCACCCTCATTGCGGGAGTCGTGTCGAATCGTATCGGAAATTTCACGCCATTGCGTAAAATTTCCACTCGACTAGTGTAATAAAACGGAAAAACTTGGCAGCACTGTATAGTTTTCAACGATTTTCATAGTTACTTATTTCAGAACGACAGTAGACAATGCCAATGTTGTCGAGTCGTACAATTTAGCCTATTTTGCGACTTACGCAATGAGGCTGAATAAATATAGTTTTTCACCTTTCTGAAAACTACCATTACATGGTAAGCAGAGTGGTTTTACCCCTATTTCTAACAATTTCGATAGTAAGTATGTTTAGTTAGACTTAATGAGATAAACTTATATAGTCACGCCCATTTTCCGAAATTCTATAATAATGTTACTTATTTTCAAGGAATTGTTGTAAGTATAAATTTTGAGTAAATTAGCGTCCTTAAATTTCGAAATATCGAATTTCAGGCATTTCTGAAATTTACCATTATATGAAAAGTGGGCGTCATTTTAGTCCGATTTCAATAATTTGCAACGGTTTGCTTTTGTGTGGCAAGCGCAATAATCATACCAAGTTTGGTATATGTGATCATAAGTCGCCCATTTTCCAAAATTTTATCATAAATGTATTTTTTGCTAAAAAGTTATTGTAAACATAAATTTTGAATAAATTAACTTCCGTATTTACTGATTTATCGAAGATTTCGTATTTCTTTAAGTTGCCGTTATATGGGATGTGGGGGCGTGTTTATTGTCTGATTTTAAAACACACCAAGGCCAACAACTGTGCCAAGTTTGGGAGAAATTGGCGGAGCGGTTACCAAGATATACACTTGTAATAATAAGTGGGCGTGGCTACGCCCATTTTCCAAAAATTTATAATATTCTTATTTTTCGTCTAAAAGTTATTGTAAATATCAATTTTGAGTGAATAAGGTTAAGTAGTTACTAAAACATCGCAGTTTTCGTATTTCTTAAAACTATCGTTATATGGGACGTAGGCGTGGTTATTGTCCGATTTTGCCCATTTTCAATACCATCCGTCCTACGCCAAAAATAAGTACACGTACCAAGTTTCGTTAAGATATCTTAATTTTTACTCGAGTTATCGTGTGCACAGACGGACGCATAGACAGTCACCGCTTAATCGATTTATTCTTTCATTCTGATCATTTATGTATACATTTGTCTATATCTGTCTCGATTCGTCTGGGTTTTTACAAACAGCCGTTATGTGAATAAAGTTATAATACCTTTGTGCACAAGTGCGCTCGGGTATAAAAAGATAAACAAGTTTCTAAAAATTAAATGAAATTAAAAGAAATTGTTTTAACAAGTTCTAAAAATTAAATTAAATGAAAAGAATGTGCTCTGCTCACTCGACCATTGCCACTGTTGATGAGGCAGCACGTGCAAAATCATATAAACTGAAAGAAATAATGAGTGATGCCACAAAACAAGGGGCTGCAACTGAGGCCACACTTGTGTTTTAATTTTTCATTAACTAATGAGTTCTTATATTTCAACTCTGAGAGGAGACATTAATTAACAGATAACGATCATTAGTTAAGTATCCGTTAGAGATAATTTAATTAATGTTTCTGAGCGAAGCTGTAAAACTCATTAATTTAGACCTACATTTATATCTGGCTAAGGGGTGTCACTTCAGAAATATTCTCCATAACTTTCTATTCTGTTATGTTGAGTACGTGGGTTGTTGTTGGTAGTACGTTTACCTCTGGGCCCGGGTCATTAATTCTAATGTTAAGTGTCTTTATAAGCAGACGTTGGTGTAAAAGTTCAAAGAAACTCCATTTGGCGGAGATTTGGTAGAGAGCTTTTACTTGCTTATTACTTAGCTGGAAAGATATTTATGCTTACGGCGTACAGTGGGGCAAAAAAGTTTGCTGTGGACAAATCAATTTTCAGAGCCCAAATAAGAACCGATTTCATGTTTCTTTTTTTAACTAAGAGATAATTAAGGTTCACGTCGATCTATCCGTGGCGATTTTTTAAAAAAGCTCCAGTTTTTTTTATTCATTTATGTTGAAAAATTAAAGAAAAAAAATTTTACGTTTGAATTCTTCCAATTTTTTGGAAAATACTTGAAATTAATTTCAAATGCCTGCAATTATTTAAAAAAATATTCGTAAACATTTTTCCATAGGATGCATTTAATTATGAATAATTTTTCAAATAATTGCAGACAGTTGAAACTAATTTCAAGTATTTTCCAAAAAACGTGGAGGCATTCAAACGTAAAAAGTTTTTTTCTTCAATTTTTCAACATAAATAAATAAAAAACTAGAGCTTTTTAAAAAAATCGCCACGGATAGATCGAGGCGAAATTTAATTATCTTTATAACTTCAAATCGGTTCATATTTGGGCTCTCAAAATTGATTTGTCCACAGCAACCTTTTTTGCACCCACTGTGCGGCCTACTATGGGCTAAATCACATTTTTTTTGGTTAAAACCTAATGTAACGAGAAGGAATAGAGATAGCGCAATAATTTTTCTTGTGAATAAAGTTCAAGTTATGCCGATTAAAGGAAAACTAAAGCGAACGTCAGCACGCTTTACTTTAAGGGCTGAAATGAGGCGCGAAATTGACTATTACTACGGTTATACGCACAGAATAATCGACTTAATTGAAAGCGCATTGACACCGTACACATTTCGCTCTGGTGTTTATACTTACGGCTTTATATCGGCATCAAAGTAACCGTCTTCAAAAGCAAACAAAATTAGATGTTTTCATTTGACATTTTATAAGTTAACATAATGGAAAGTGATAAAAATCTAGTTTTATTCGGCATTATAAAATCGTGGCAAAGAAAACGAACGATTATTATTAATCAGCTTTTAAATACTGATGCGATTATTTGGAATTTGAGCGGAACAGCTGATCTCCAATTCGCTTTGACTGAGAGCGGTGTTTATACACTCTTTCTAACTGTCTGGAGAAATAAACTACCGATTTGAAATGGAGTGTGAGCCAAAACACTTCGCTCTTTCAAAGCGACTTGTGCATGCGTATAAACGTAGTATATGTTCAATAAATTGATGAGTTTTCGCTTTTCTTTTTGCTGTATCTCACGAGGCAAATCACGATATCGATACAATATTTTTTTTTAATTGTAGTAAATTTAATGAAGATTAAGGAAAAGCTTATTACGATACCATCAACCTCAAGTTAGGGGTTGAAATAAGGGGTGAGTGACTAAAACCCAGAAAATTCCCTAAAAACATTGTAATAATGCAACGCCAGAACCCAAGGAGTTGTATTTATAGGGTATAAGTGTCCTGGTCGATTGGTTCGGGATTATGGCAGCCCTAGTGTACCGTCAAAAAATAATTTCAAAATAGGAAAACATTTAGTTATATCCGCAAACATCATAGAATAGCGGTGGGCAATCGAGGCTCTTTGCTTAGCAAAGTGCGGCTCTTTTTACTTTCTCTTTGCTTAGAACATTTTGGACTTTTTACTTTTTAAAATACATATTTCTTTGCTCGACATTCTTTTCCATTGTGTTGTTTCTTTATTTTATTCTTTTTATATACACATACGCAAATTGAGATCAGAATAATAACCGCAATTTGAGAATGAAAATTAGCTTTCTGACTTAATGCGCTTTACCGATATGATGGAACATTTGCAAAACTTGAATTTTTCTGTACAAGGAGAGAATGAAAATCTGTTTGATTTGTCGCAATTTATTTTAAGTTTTGAAGCTAAACTACGTCTTTTTATTTATGATCTCAAAAAAAGAATATTTCATCATTTACCATGGCTAGAAAAAATATTGCACATGATTTAAAAGCAGATTTTGAAAAGATTTCCCGATTTGAAATTATTTAAATGTACGTTTACATACTTCATAAACCCTTTTTTATGTAACATAATTGAGGATGAATTTACAATACTCCTTTTTAAGAAAAGCGAAGAAGAGTTGGAGTTTTTGGAATTAAAAGAAGATAAGGCGCTGGAAATGCAACATAAAGCTTTGCTATTGCTTGATTCCGGCAAGCAGATTTGAAATATCCGCTGTTGAAAACAGCTGCGGTACATTTTCAATTTTTGGTATAATTTATTTTGAATTGTGAAAATCTGAAAACAGATTCGTAATCAGCAACCCCAGAAACCCCCTATAAACGAGTTTCAACCCTTGAAAATGCTTAAAACGTTAAGTATCAACGTTTTAATTGTAGTATTTTTTTTTTAATTTGATTGCCATATTGGATCCGCCATTTTGAATTTTGAAAAACTGACTTCAGATTCCTAATTAGCAAGCCCAGAAACCCCCTGATAACAAGTTCCAACCCATGACAACGCGTAAATCGTTCAGTATCAACGGTTCAATTTTATTAGTATCTCTTCGAGAGCATATTTTCGGCCATTAGGCCCATCCTAACTACCCAAGACAGGTATGTAATTAAGGGAATGTTCCCCAATAATACCAGAGTACCCTGCAGGGAAACCGCGGACTAAAGAATCAAATTTCCAGTTCCGTACTAGGTCTTTATCAACAAAAAGGAACTAGTCCGATAGGAACTAGATCCCCACCAGTCAAAAGTCGGCGAAAGGTGGTACTTTTAAATAACTAATTTTTTTTCAGCTTTTTTCACTAGAAATCTATATCTAAAGTGACGAATTTAGAACTGGTTCGGAACTATAGAAAAAGAAATGCAGAACGAACTAGATCTTATTTGTCGAATTTAGAACTAGTTCGGAACTATCGAATAAGGGATGCAGCGGGGGGCTTGTTTACTTTACATAGATATGTGTTCGGCGGCTTTTTCGTTCAAATACGTTTCTATTCTGCACTTCGCAGATTCTTTTTCTTAGCTTGGTAATACAAAACCAAAATTTGTGTTAACATTTCAACATCTTGGGACCGTCTGGAATCTAACAGCGAGCACCTCTGCAAACTCAGCTACAGCTAAAGGTATGTAAACGTACATTTCTTACAATCATTCAAACAAATTTAATTTCAAATTGAAAACACATTTCTTCCAAAATAACTTAAAATCGCACACACGGAAGAACCAAAAAGATTGAAAAATCATGATACTTTTTTCTTTCGTCTGTCGATTTTAGAACTGGTTCGGAACTATAGAATTTAGGACTAGTTCGGAACTATCGAAAAAGGGATGCAGCGGGGGGCAATTGACACTTCCTAGGACATCGCCATGTTAAATTCGCCAGTTGCTTGCATGCAAAAGAGATTTATCGCGAACCAGTACTGGGTCTAAATGTACTAGAAGCGCACCAGTTCAGAACTAGAGATTTGCCCCACAGGGTAATTATATGCAAAAACCACATTTTTAACTGAATTTAAAAAATGTCAAGAAAATAAAAAAATTGGGAACATAAGCGTTTTTATAAAAAACCGACCAGCGCGACCTCTAAAAAACTTTTTTTTTTCAAAATAAAAAAAACACGTTTCTCTTTTTTTATCACAAGTAACAATAATTTCAGGTAGCGTTTATGAATTTCCAAAAAAAAATTTTTTGAACCCCTCTAATAAATATATGTGATATTGTGAATCTAAAAATATATATGTGGATGTGACCCACCACACATATGTACATATGTACATTAGGGTGGTACAAAAACAGTAAAGTCGGAATTGTAATGCTCTCACCCCTAGGATTGTTCCATATCGAAAAAAAGTGTTTATACCCCTATTTTTTTTATTTTGAAATCAAAAAATATTTAGAGGTCGCTCAAAGCGTCCAAAGTTTTCCATGTATTTTTATATGGGGAACAAACAACTTTTCGTAGAAATGGTATAGAATTCTTGAAAATCAATATTTTTCGATCGGAAAACTCTGGTTCTCTTTAAGAGACTTTCAATAAAAATACGGGGTGTACATAGCTCAGTGGTTAACGCTTCTGACTTTGCACATCGATTACGCAGGTAGAATCCCTGCTGAATCTAGAAAAAAGAAGTCTGATGAGGAGATGTGGTGATCTCCGAAATAGTGCTATAACTTCTACCGCTTAGACTTTGTTGCTTTTTCAATTTTTCCTAATAAACAATCGTGGTACAAAGCTCAATAAAAATATTAAAAANTGACTTTGCACATCGATTACGCAGGTAGAATCCCTGCTGAATCTAGAAAAAAGAAGTCTGATGAGGAGATGTGGTGATCTCCGAAATAGCTGCTATAACTTCTACCGCTTAGACTTGGTTGCTTTCTCAATTTTTCCTAATAAACAATCGTGGTACAAAGCTCAATAAAAATATCAAAAATAAAATGATAACAAGTAAGAAAGTCTAAGTTCGAGCGGAGCCGAACATTAAATACCCTACGCAAGTATTAAATATATGCTTTTTCACCTTTCCGAAAGCTACCGCTAGATGGTTTGATTGAAGTTTCAAGCATTTCTGAAATTTACCGTTATATGAGAAGCGCAGGTAATTTTAGTCCGATTTCAATAATTTTCAACGTTTTGCTAATATGTGGCAAGCACAATAACCACACCGAGTGTGGTACAAATTGGTAGAACGGTTACCGATATACATATATGTGATCATAAGTGGGCGGTGCCACGCCCATTTTCCAAAATTTTACCATAAACGTATTTCTTGGTAAAGAATTGTTGCAACCCTGTAGGGAAAACACGAACTAGTGAACCAGATTTCTAGTTCAGTACTAGTTCTTTTTTGCCAAAAAACGAACCAGTCCGATAGTAACTAGTTCCGCTCCAGTCCAAAAGCAGTGAAATGTGGTACTTTCACTAAACTATTCTATTTCCAATTTTAAAAGCAGGAAAGGTAATCATTATGAGTAAAATAATTTAAATCAGCATTTAATCATTATTTTATGAATTACACAGGTTTACAAAAAAAAAAAGCTTATGCATATTAAACCAAACCTATATATCCCTATGTTATTCGACATCCTGAATGCGAATCCGAGGTCAATTAGCCTCCATCACGTCAGGTTCGTGGTCATTTGAAGGTCAAGTAGGGAAAAATTCATTGAATAAACCTGAAAATTCAATAAAATTCATCTGAATTTGACCTTGGGATGACCTTGGCATGACCTCCAGATGACCTTGAGGAATCAAGTACTCGGTTTCAGTGACAACAAAAACAATTTATTTTTTTTTTTAATTTTTATTGAATAAATTTTATGTCCTATTTGACCTTCAAATGACCTCGAAGCTGACATTATGGAGGTTAACGGACCTCGGATTCGGGTTCAGCGAATGTAAAACCTTATGTATATAAATTTTCAGGTTTATTCAATAAATTTTTCTCTACTTGACCTTCAACTGGCCACGAACCTGACGTGGTGGAGACTAACGGACTTCGGATTCGCATTCAGCGTGTCGAATAACATAGGGATATATAGGTTTGGTTTAATATGCATAAGTTTTTTTTTTGTAAACCTGTGTTATTATTGAGTTTTATTTTTTCGCTCAAACGGAAATAATTATTATTTGATTTTTATTTTTGGGATTATAAATAATGATTATTTTATGATATTTATTTTTTCGCGCAGAGATTATCATTAATTTTCAGTTTTATTTTTCCACTTAAAAATAATGATAATTTATAAAATTGAAAAGGCCATAAAGACGCAACCTACTGAAATTTTTACCTCAAAAGTTTGGGTCTTATTCCTCTTATAAGGGTGCCGCTACCTCTCAAAAGGATACGTCGGTAATCACGCTGGTATAGTTTTTGAGTTGCTTAATAATCATTATACTTAGTGATTCCATAAGCAAAGCCAAGATCCTGAAGGACAATTGAGAAAGGCAATGCAGTTGCAGAAAAAGAGGCATTTTAAAAAAAAGTGTCAAAATAATTACCACTTTCTNGGCTCGGGTATAATAAGCCACAATAACATTGACAAAAATACCCAATTGTTTATTTAACCATTTTTTAATACTAACGATTTTTGATTGGTCCGCCCATTGCATTTTTCGGGGTTTTTATGGGTTTTTGGCGGACCTATAAATTATAGTTGCGATAAAAAATGGTTAAATAAACAATTGGGTATTATTATTGGGAATCTCCTGCAGATAAACAGAGTTTTCCAATAGAAAAATATTGATTTTTAAGAATTATATACCGTTTCTACGAAAAGTTGTTTTCCCCATATAAAATACATGGAAAACTTTGGGCGCTTTGAGCGCCCTCTAAATATTCTTTGATTTCAAAATAAACAAGTAAGAAAGTCTTAGTTCGGGCGGAGCCGAACATTAAATACCCGGCGCAAGTATTAAATATATGTTTTTTCACCTTTCCGAAAGCTACCGCTACATGGTAAGCCGGGGCGTATCAATTTTGAGTAAATTAGAGACCTTAAATATCGAAATTTTTAAGTTTCAAGCAGTTCTGAAATTTACCGTGATATGAAAAGCGGCCTCAATTTTAGTCCGATTTCAATAATTTTCAACGTTTTGCTTTTATGTGGCAAGTATAATAACCATACCGAGTTTGTATACAAATTGGTAGAACGGTTACCGAGATACATACATATATGTGATCGTAAGTGGGCGCTGCCACGCCCATTTTCCAAAATTTTATCACAAACGTATTTCTTGGTTAAGAATTGTTGCAAGCATCAATTTTGAATAAATTAGCTTTAATATTTACTGATTTATCGAAGATTTCGTACACTCAGAAAAAGGTTTAGTTATAATAACCAAGATTTGGTTATAGTGACCAAGTGGCATAGTTGGATATGGCGAAATAAATATCTAGTTNAAAAATTTTTTGGCCATTTGGTATGTTGTACGAAGCCCAACAACTGTGCCAAGTTTGGAAGAAATTGGTGCAGCGGTTACCAAGNTCCAAAAATTTATAATATTCTTATTTTTCGTCTAAAACTTATTGTAAATATTAATTTTGAGTGAATAATCTCCAGTAGTTACTAAAATATCGCAGTCTTCGTATTTCTGAAAATTACCGTTATATGGGAAGTGGGCGTGGTTATAGTCCGATTTCGCCCATTTTCAATACCAACCTACCTTGGATAAATGGAAACGTACGTACCAAATTTCGTTGAGATATCTCAATTTTTGCTCGAGTTATCGTGAAAACGGACAGATAGACGGACGGACAGACAGACATGGCTTAATCGACTTCTCTATTCATTCTGAGCATTTATGTATACATTTGTCTATATCTATCACGATTCGTTTTGGCTGTTACAAACAACCGTTATGTGAACACAATTAATATACCCTTGTGCACAAGTGCGCTCGGGTATAAAAATAGGGGTATACACTAAGAATGTTAACCCCGGGATTCTTGGCAAGTAATCCCATTATTTTCGGGATTTGTAATTTTCACTGATGACAATAATAAAAACTCCTTTTCTTGACCAGAATTGGCTACATTTCTTTTTTCATTTAATAATTAATATTTTTTCAATAAATGTGTAGCTCATTATACATACAACATACATATATACATAAAACACCGCGCGATAGTAAATTCTAAACACAAATATCAATATATTCGCGAAACCATGGGCCAAATATAGTAAAATTGCGTTTTTAGTTTTTCACTCTGACGTCAGTAATTCAAAAATAATTTAAAAAATTCAGAGAGATGTGCTTAGAGAAGAAGTATGGGTATAAAATTAATGAGGAAATCCTGTAGAATTCAAACAGATTCAAGTTTCTGGCAGTGATCGGACTTCTACCACATTGTGTTAGATCTGCCACTTTTTGAGCATCTACCACACAAGGTCTGATATCTACCACAAATCGCGTTTTTTGAGTACCTAGTTTTATTTTTGTTCGACATAATTTTCTTAATTTTAAGAGCAAAAATTGTCCAATACTTAACACTATATGGTAACAAGAATGATATAATACAAGATTCCGCATTCCCGGCGGCGATGAAATTTCTCAATTAAAAGTAAACAAAGCCGAATTAGAGGACAACATAAACTGTAAAATAGTAAATTTTCTCAATAATTAACTTTTCGACAGGAAACGTGGTTTCATTATGTTAAATTTTAAAATATATGATTTATAAAAAGAATTAGGGCGAAAATGTTAAAAAACGGCGATTTTTGTAAAAGTATTAGCAAATTTCAGTGCATCTAAAGTTTCTGAGACGTTGTTTACATTTACTTGAGAATTGTCAAAATCGGCAAATCCCAAGTAGTGGTTTCTGTAACGTGCCACATTTGTTCGATACATCGTGATGTGATAAAATGAAACGCTGGCAGCACTCCGCAAGGTTGCAAAAAATTTATGTTCGAAAAATACCTTGATATGGAAGGAACCGCTTTACACTGTCAGGGAAAAAAATTGCCAAAACTCAATGCAAATTTTAGCAACTTCAATCTTGCACTTTGTTATACTAAAATTAATTTTTTTTTAGTCTAGGTGAAACCTTACAGAATTTCATTAATTTTTGTACAAAGTTTGATCCAAAACCTGAAATCTACCACATTTTTTTGAAATCTATCACATTTTTCCCAGATTCTACCACACAGAATTTTTTTAAGTCCGATCACAGGTTTCTGGAAGGGCTGGTAAATATTGAAAATGTCATTTTAAAATTTTATCCTTGAAATTTCGCAATATTTGTTTTTGAAAAAATTATATGTTAAGGGCTTATATAAACTCGATAACATCCTCGAATCTCGTTCTTCAAACTTTGTTAGCTTAAAAATTGCCTATTCGTCCTTGTGAATCCAAAGAATTTAAATTTTTTAAATTCAAAAGAAATTTCCTATTGCGTTTGTTACCCATATTTTTATTCTACATTGCATGGAATTTGTTTAATAGTTTTTGGAAGTAACCATATCTTTGAAATTACAAAGTAATTTAAAGTAAATCCTGCGGTCAGAGAGAAAAAAACCCCCTGTTTAAATAAAAAAGTAGGTTTCAAACCCATTTATTTATTATTTATTTCATGGCAGGAGAACTTTTCAAACAATATAGAAGCAATTTTTTCGATTTAAGTTGTTGAAAAGTAATGACTATCTAAATCCCGGGACTAATCAAGAGATCCCGGGATTGTGACAACGCCATATCGAAAATTCCGGGATCGGAAAAAGCCGAAAAATTAACATCCCTAGTATACACACTTTTTTCGATATAGAACAATCCTAGGGGTGAGAACATTACAATTCCGACTTTTTAGGACCACCCTAATGTACATATGTGTGGTGGGTCACATCTACATATATATATTTTTAGATCAGAGGTGGGCACTCACGCTATCACACACATGCGCTTGTGTGCGAAGCAGCGAAGTTTTGCTCAACAGCCAGTGCTCGGATGTTCCCATATTTGTGGAATAGATAACACTTTTTTTTGCTAAATTACATTTCTACTACTTCTACCACCGTAAGCTAAAAAACTTTCAGATCTTGAAACTTCTTTTTTTTTAATTTGTTCATTGGCGCATTAATGAATGGGTATTTTCTACAACAGAAAACAACATTGCTCGCTGCGACGTCGACACATGGATGATATGATCGTCTTCGTGCGTCTTACGATAATTGACGATTGACTGATGCTTTGCTAGCCAGTGTTGCCGCCAATAAAATTTAGTGGTAGCCAAATTCTTTTAAAAAAGGGCTAAATAAGAGCTAAAAAAAGTCGTTGTAGCTAAAAATGGTAGCTAAAATTTTGTACTTACATAAGTATACACGCAAACATTTTCAATAAGTTATGGTATAGAAAAGCAGCGAACTCTGTAAAAAAGTTAATATTTTATGCAACCAAAAACCTTTTTGTATGAAACAACACCAGCTTGCTGGCTCCATCAAGTGATTGTACTATCAGGATCGAATATCGTAATATCGCAATATCTTCCACAAACACGGCTTTGACTCATTTAGTGCAAGAAATTTCCGCCAAAATACTTTTTACTTAGAAAATTGAGCATGCTGGTGCAATCATAAAATGTCCAAATAGTTTTTGAAGATGCACCAGCAGTTGGTACAATCACACCACAAGAACTTAAACGGTCAATCGACGTGATGGGCCAATTAACTAATTAAGCATATTAAGCGCCGTACACTTATCTATTTTAAACTATAGTTAAATCGTTAATAGATAAGTTAACAGCCCCAACACTTTTACAGTATGTATGTATAAAATCATAAGGAACATACAATACATATACATACATATGTATATATGTCAGTCTTTCTTAGTTTAAAAATTCATCTCTTACATAAATGAAAAAAATGAGATCAAATTAAGCATATACAACTTTTTCATGCCGAGAATGAATAAATTCGCCAAAGGGCTAGGGGCAATTTTAAATTTATATGGTCAAAAAAAGTATGTGGTAGCTAAATCTAGCCACCAAAGGGCTAAAACGGCAACACTGTTGCTAGCACTTCGGCAAAGCAAATCCAAGGCGTATTCAATAAGGTGGTATCGGTACGCCAATAACAAAATGTACATGTATTTCATTTTTGCTTTTGCGGCGAGGACAGTCAAAAATTTCATACAAAGGATATGAAAGAGAACAGAAAACAATAAACAATCAATTGCTCCTACCAATCAACAGCAGCCATTTGACATATGAAGCCGTGAGGCGAAGAAAATTAAAAGGGTGCTGCTATCACCTGTTAAATACGCCTTGACCAAATCCAATCAGTTGCTGCTGAGACTTCACTGCGCAGCTAATCGAATAATGCACACATAAAATGTTTCGGGAAGAATGGGAAATACATTTTTTTTGCATAGAAAACATGGATTGGTGTGCGCAATGCGTTATTTGCTTTCGCGTTATGAGTCGCAATGTTATGTCTTGTTTAACAAGATATTACAAACTGTGTCATAGTCATTTTGAAAAGGTGAAAGTGGGTGATCGAAGAAGCTTTTAGAATTAAAAGCAGCGTTCTTTATTAAATTTAGGGTTGGTGAAAGTAATATACATCAACACGAAAATTATCAATGTCTATCAGAAAATGATTCTCTATCAGAAAATAATAGATCATTTCTAAAAAAAGGCATCTTATTCTGTCGCTTTGGCTTTTTATTTAGAATTTCTAGAAATGTTTTAGGTATGCAGTTTTATAGCCTATTAAAATTTAGTAGCTCAAAGTGCCAATTTCAAGCGCTAAGTAATCGTGTGGGTTTTTAATGATTGGAAATTTCTTTTATATGGAAGAAATTGCCTAGCACCGTCAGCAAAGAAAAAAAAGATAAACAAAAAAGTAATTAGCCAAAACTGGTCAAAATGTCACTTAACTTAATAAGCTGACCATAAGTGCATATAACATATTTATAAATTTATTTATTTGAATCTACCACATTGTTTTGGAATGTGCCACAATTTTTCATGCTTATTTACCACTAAGAAAACTTTTTGCGTCCGAACACTCTCAACAGCAACTGATTTCATTTGCTTTTGCCGAAATGCCAGCGAAGCATCAGTCATTCGTCAAGTATCGTAAGACGCGCGAAGACGATGATAGTATACATGTGTCGACGTCGCAGCAAGCAGCATTTTGAAGCCCAATTACATGTGTCTGGAAAGTCAAAAAATGCCCGCCTCTGTTTTAGATACACAATATCATATATATATATATATATATATATATATATATAACAGTGTCGAACCGAAGGTTTGCAAATAAAAAAATAGGGATATATTTTTTCGGTATAGAACAATCCTAGTGAGAGCATAAAAATTCCGACTTTACTCCCCCCCACCCTCATGCATTTTTGGACCACCCTAATGTCCATACTAGGGATGCAGCGAATGTGGAATTTTAGACATCCGCGGATGCGAATGTCAAGTATTTTTAAGAAATAATTTAGGTAAGTGAATTAGGTGATTTAGGTAGGTAAATAAAAAATGGGAAATTGAGTAATTTTTATAATGTTTATTTTATTTAGTTCTCGAATTTAAAAATGGTTTCTTAAAGGGTTGTAAACTAAACCTGCGCCACTAAATAACTGCTCGCTCGAGGCGACAAATATCTGCGTAGGAAACTTGACAATATTTTAAATTCTATCGATTGACGCTGCACCAGTTGAGACGACTTTCACTTATATTTATTTATTTTTTCGGTGCAACAATAATTCGTTTTTGAGAATTGCATCGGGGATGAAAATGTCGGAGTATCCTTCTGACTTTCATATTCACTGGAAGAATCTATCATCACAGCAAGATCGTGGTTTAAACAACACTTACAAGCCAAACCCGATGAGTAAAGCCTTTTCAAAAGAATTCTTCATTGTCATTCCTTTGGCTGTTTTGGAATTGGGAGAACCTATAACGTCATCAGCGTTTGTCGATTTATTATCTTTTATCCTTTCTTCTGCGACAGGTTTGAAAAATGTATGCTTCTAGCGTGCTAAATAAGTGGATATGGGATAAAGTCGGGGATGCCAGCCGCATCGGATCAGAATCATGTTATTTTTTTAAAAACGCGCCTAGTTTTTTATAAGCATTTAAATTATTGGAATCACGGATGATGAGGGTCTCCGAGCTGCTTAGTTCACGGGTGCCTTCTTCAAAAGCTTCACCTGTAATGAGTAGCCTGTAATTAGTTTTCTTATTTGCTGAGCTCGACTTTTCCTAGTTGCAGGCAGTCACAATTGATTACTCACCATTGTCGGTGCCATAAGCTATCAAATCCGTCATGTTGCTTGATTCCATTCGCTTATTGCGTTCTCATATTTCGAGACAACTCGTTAATAGATAACAAGCCGTTTTATGAGAGAAAAAAATAATTACACTTATCTAAGAAAAAGTATAAAGAAGTAGCGATGAATCCATTTTTTTCAACAGATCCTTGACAAATAACATTCGATAGTTACGTAATCCTTACACAATTAAAGGTCAGACCTACAGATCTTTAATTATTTGAGCATCGATTCTCTTTATAGCTAGATGTTGAAAATTGCCGCTGAAAATCCCTATTGAAGGATCTTGCTCTTTGACTTTAAATGGCAAAATAAGGGGGACGTAGTGGGACAATTTTGCCACAGAAGTTCTTAGCCAAGGATCCAATGTACATATATCTCTATGAAAAAATATTTCCCGGCAAGCGAACAAAATTACTGTTTTTTTGAAATTTTTGCTAAAAATAAATTTCTCAAAGAGCCCCACTTGAAACTATTGAAATGACATCAATCGCAAATCACGACAATGTGGTTTCAAATTATAGTGCACACCATGATACAAAAAAGAAGGTAGTTCCATTTAATGACATTGTTGTTTTTGTTAACCATTTGACTTTTAATAAAATTATGACATTTCATCAAATTCATGCTACCTGATCACTAGAAGAAATGTTTATTTTCAAAGCAGAAGATTTTATCAGTACATTCAAAGATGTGGAATATGATGGACTTGAAAATTATACCGGCTACATAATTTCGTAAATGGGTTGATGACTAAGTTTCAGACTTTGTACTTTAAACGACGATATGTTAATTGTTTAGCGGTCTGTTCAAGTCGACTTCAGGTTTTTTGCATATACATATTAGAAACTTTAAATTCAAAATTTGTGAAAGTTAATGGTGATACGCTAATAACAAAGCCTAATTTTTTGCAAAATCTCATGAGAAATTAAAATTAAATTTGTGCCAAAATATAAAAAGGTTTTATTTGGAAAGAATATTCTTTAGAATTAGATTTTTAAATCGCAAGATTGTATTCAAAATAAGAAAATGAAAAATAACAGCATTGCGCGTGGTTTTTATTAAAAATAAAAAGAACAATTACCATGAAGTCGTCTTTAATACTTTACATCAGAGACATAACTAAATATTATAAGAGAAAAGGATAAAAGTCAATCAATAATCATTATATTAAGATAAATATTTCTCAAAATAAGTGTCAAAATAAAACTCTTTGAAGACTTAAAAATATTTATCTCGCTGATAATTATTTTGAAAAGACTTCTATTATATAAAAGTCTTAAAATAATAGTTATCGATTACTTAAAAAAATTTCTCACACATAATTATTATCAAAAGACTTAAAATTCTTACGATAATTTTGAAGACCTACTTAAAAACCCAACAATAAAATAATTATTATTCTGGATTTCTGCTTTATATTTTATATATTTTTAATAAAAATAGTGCGAGCTACGTAAGTAAAAAAAATACCAAGCACTGATAATGGGTTTTGATTTGAAATATTATTACATTGGTATAAATATGGGAAGGAAAATACTCCGATTTATTGTTTTAATATTATCAAAGTGGCAAGGCCGTTGATAATACTCACAATTTATGAAACTTCAAAAAATTTTATTATCCGTCAAAAGTTGTTTATTGAAACACACACATGATACAAAAAAGCAGGTAGTTCCATTTAATGACATTCGCTGTTGTTGTTAACCATTTGACTTTTAATAACATTATGACATTTCATCAAACTCATGCTACCTGATTACTAGAAGAAATATAAGGGGTATTCTCTGAGTCTTGCAAAGCCCTTGCACGGTGCACGGATTGCACGGTTTGCAAAGCTGTCCCATACGAAAACCGGTTTTTACCGTGCAATCCGTGCAATATGTGCACCATGCAAGGCCTTTGCAAGAATCAGAGAATACCCCTATTTTTTTTTTAAGCAGAAGATTTTATCAGTACATTCAAAGATGTGGAATATGATGCACTTGAAAATAATGCCGGCTACATAACTTCGAAAATGAGGTTGACGACTAGGTTTCAGAACGCATGAAGAAAGTGATCATTATATACATTATCATTATATATATTATATTATACATACATATCGTCGCTTAAGGTACAAAACCGCTTATCGTCGTTCTGCAAAACCGCGTAACTGACATTTTTTGCCAAAAAATGGATTTGGCTCAAGCCTTACAATACTTATACTAAACAGAAACGCGATTGCGCTGTAAAAAAGTGAACGATTTTGAAATATGAGTGTTTTTACTCTCTAGAAATAATTTATGCAACCTCACATACGCAGTTTTGCGTTTTGTTGATACGCGGTTTTGTACTTTATACGACAATATCGACCCCTTTGCGAAAAATTATTGTATGTTACAAAAACCAAATTTTACAGGAAAGTGTTGTTTGTATTTTTCTCTGCCTTGGCTAGCACCATCAATACCAAAGTTTAGATTTGCTGAGATAACTCAGAAATATAACTTAACATACGATTTTTTAGTAGTACATTCTAATTTCTTAGCACATATGATAATTTCGCCAACAAGAAAAAAATCATTGTCACAAACAATAAAATTTACAGTCAACTTTTGGGGTAGCTATTGGGATAATATTTTAACAGGTGATGCGTTATGGGTTGTAAAACCAAGTTGCATCAAAAAGTGAATTTCGTAAAAAATGTAACATACGATAATTTTGCGCAAATATAAAAAGGTTTTATTTGGGAAGAACAGTCTTTAGAATTAGATGTTTAAATCGCAAGATTGCATTAAAAATAAGAAAACGAAACAATAAAAGCATAATGCGAGCGTGGTTTTTGTTATAAAATAAAAATACTAATTAGGATGAAGTCTTGTTTAACTATATTTTATATATTTTTAATAAAAATAGTGCGAGTGAAATATTATTACATTGGTATAAATATGGGAAGTAAAATACTCCGATTTATTGTTTTAATATTATCAAAGTGGCAAGGCGTTTGATAATACTCACAATTTATGAAACTTCAAAAAATTTTATTATCCGTCAAAAGTTGTTTATTGAAACTACCTTCTTTTTTGTATCATGGTGCACACCATAGTGAAATAATATAAAGTGTACCAAGTAACTGACGTCTTCATATTTTAAATTAAAATTTGATTTTGTTATTATTTTTTCTTTCATTTCTGGTATTCGCATTTTTCAAATCTGGCGTTAACCCTTGGTTTTGTTGCATACCTGTGTTTAGTTTCGGCTTAGATCCTCATTCTTCCGGACTGAAAACATCACTACTGCAACGCTATGCGTGCTTTTGTACAAGCGGCAAAATTTTCTTGATATTTTTTCTTTAATTTTGAATTCAAATCAAAAAAATGCATAAGTTCTCACTCAAAAGGGTTAACGTGAAAGTCAAATCACGGAAAAATTTGTGATAATAAATTTTCAAATAAAAGTACCGAAATAGAACGTCATTGCTATCTAGCACACTTTATATTATTTCACTATGGTGCACACTTCCTTCTTTCATGTCTAGTAGTTTTTTTCTTAAGAGTGGTCCACAAAATCATAATAAAGAAAGAAACAAATGCAGGTATTAATAGCACGAAAAAAAAATATTAAAAGGACTATGTTTTCTTTGACGTTCTAAGTGGGAACTTGTATGACTCGGTTATATAGCTTGAGAAATAATATGTTTAAAGACACTTTTATAAAAGATGATAAATCTGACTTTTGACCAGCTTTGTTACACAACAACGCGTAACACGACCTAACGTCGCGACGTATCTATACAGGCAAAAAATATTGACCACAATTTGTCATTTTGTTTGCCAGATATACGTTTTATCAGTGCACTTGCACAACATTCGCATCCGCAAAAGCTCCGCATTGATTTTTGCGAATACAAATATTAAAATTAATGCAATTAATTAATTCGCAACAACCCTGGTACATACATACATATCGTCGTTTAAAGTACAAAACCGCGTATCAAGATAATGCAAAACCGCGTATGTGAGGTATTATTTTTAGATAGTAAAAACACTCATGGTTCTCTTTTTTATAAAGCAATCGCATTTCTGGCTAGTACATTTCAGGACGAATGGATAAGGATTGAGCCAAGAGCTTGTGTGAGCAAATCCAATTATTGGCAGCAAATGTCAGTTACGCGGTTTTCAGATGTGACGATACACGGTTTTTTACTTTAAACGACGATATGTATGTATATCGCAAACACGGTTTAAAAAAACATTTAGTTATGTTTAAATCAGAAAAAAAATTGCGCTTGAGATACAGCAAAAAGAAAAGCGAAAGTACATCGATTTCTTAAATTTTCTGGTTTTTCGCAACTTACCCTTTATTTGAACCTCTTAATTAAGTGTTGATGATATCCCAATAAATTACACCTTGCGGAAATAATTTTTGGAGTCGTTTTCGTCCCCTACGAAAACACTTTACAATGTTTTTCAGTGAATTTTCTGAGTTTTAGGCACTCCCCCTATTTCAACCCCTAATTTAGGATGGTATCCTAATAAGCTTTTCCTTAATCTATATTAAATTTACAACAATTAAAAAAATTTTATCGGTATCATGATTTGCCTCTGAGAAACAGCAAAAAGAAAAGCGAAAGGTTATCAATTTATTGAACATGATCAACTTCGCCCCTCATTTCAGCCCTTAAAGTAAAGCGTGTTGACGTTCGCTTAGTAACTTGAACTTTATTCACAAAAAAATATTGCGCAATCTCTATTCCTTCTCGTTACATTAGATTAAAAAAAAATGTGATTTAGCCCATAGTGCAGCGCTATTGCATCGAGAATACATATACTTACATTAGGGCGGGTCGACTTTTTTCCCATAAAATCGCATATGCGAAAAATGCTCTACGTACCAATCTGAACAACTTAGCTTAAGAAACTTTGGGTCTAAAACCAATTTCGAGCCAGCGAATTTTAAGGGGAAGTTTCATACCAGGTAATATCTACTAAACTTTGTGGGGAAAAACTTAAACAAATGGCTGATTTCAGTGTAAGGGTACCAAAGGCAGTTCATTTTTTTAAATATTTACTTAAATAACTAAGTTTTTAAGTCCTGTTTGCTTTCCAAGCGTGGTATTTTTTTTTTTTTTGACTAACATCAGTCACAGTCATAACATTTTCACGATTTTTTTCCCGTTACGTGCCGAGAAACACTGGTTAGCAGTTGAACGTATCGTTCAGTTCCTAGTATGCGGCATGGAACTTGTGGTCCAGGAAGTGATGGGGCTTAAAATTCTAAATATTCCTTCAAATGGTTATGCGGAATGTAGTAATTGGCAGTTCTGTTAAAATATTGTCATCATCCAAATCTATCATACTGAAATAATTGGAACAGTCAAAATTAATGTGGAACGATATTCAGTCATCCCTTGTCAAATTTGGTTTGGAGACAAACCGGTTTCGGCGTTGTGCCATCTTCAGTGTCATTTTTCGTTCTGAATAGTTTCTGTTTGTCTGTCACTATTTATAGCCGTGTTAAATCGTCGTTCAGTGCGTAATTTCTGCGATTTAGGGGAAGGAAAATCATAGCTCCCACAATTTTGACTCTAGAATATATTTTTTTTAGTTATGTACTTCTAATAGACTGTATAATTACGCTTTCAAAGGATGTGGGTGATTCCATAAGTCTAATATTTTATATGGGCAGGGGAGGGTCTTTATAGTCAAAAATTAAAAATTTTGTATTACCTGATATGAAACTTCCCCTTAAAATTCTCTGGCTCGAATTGGTTTTGAACCCATAGTTTCTTAAGCAAAGTTGCTCAGAATGATCCATAGAGCATTTTCGGCATATGCGATTTTTCCGGTTACATATACACATTTTACTCAACAAATTTTATGGAAATATTTGTCGATAAAACTGCAGAGACTTTATAACTATAAAGTTTTCTGCATAAATTTATGTACAAATATGGTGATTAATATACTCATACATTATAATGAATATTAGGAAAAGCTTACAGAGTAAAAAGCAGGAACCAAATCCGAGGGACAATCAGTTAAATAGGTGCAACATGTAACAGGTGATTCGTGTAAGTCCATAGGATAAGGCGATTCGAAACATGGAAAACCGGGCGTAAGTAAGTCTATTAAAACTAAGTCATATTGGAGAAGTACTGCTATCGCATAAGGTTCTTGTGTTTCTAGAAAATAAGAAGCAATAAAAATAATCAGTTAATTAGATTGCTTTAAATTAAAAATGTAGGTCGATAGTACAATACTTAGAAATTAGTAAGCAATATACATACATATAGTGACACACAAAATAATAGGAGTGCGATATTTCAATCAGTTTTGGCTATTTGTCTTTTGTTTATTTAGGACCGCTTGTTAACACTCACCCCAGTTACACATCGTTACCAACGTTACCAACACAATGTAATAAGCATGGAGTCAGTAACGTCGGCAACGATGTTTAATTGGGGATTAGTGTTGACCAGAGTTAGGGCCGGTTGCTTAAAGCCTGGTTGACACTAATCATCGGTTAACATCGTTATCGACGTTTTCAACTCCATGCATATAACACGGTATCGGTAACGTCGGTAACGATGTTTAACGGGGGATTAGTGTCAACCAGGCTTTAAGCAACCGGCTCTTAGTGAAAACGACCCTTAATGTTTATTATTTTTTTATAAAAGTCTAGTTCATGATACAAAAAAGAAGGTAGTTTCAATAAACAACTTTTTGATTAAAAAGCAGATTTTTGACAATTGCTCATTTGTGAAAAAATCGAAGCGGCGTTACCCAATTGTAAGTTTTTTGGTGTGGGAGATTTTATATCCTAAATTTGGGATTATAAATAAAATATTTGTGTTAAAATTTTTTAAAAATAATTAATATCTTATCTTAAAAACGTTTGAATTTTACATTAAATTCGGTAGCAACTTGCCAAATCATTATTTTAATATTAATACAATTTTAGTGAACATATTTTAAAATTTTTTAGTCTCCTCATGTCATCTGATTACATCACAATGTAGTTTTCTATATCGCATGCGATGATTCTGATATAATTCAGACACTGAAATTATACATTTATTTAATACATATTGTCTTTGTCCATTTAACAGCAAATGGAATTTACTTTGGGACCCATAGGCCCGAAATTTTTCCAGCAACACATATTGTTTTCATATGAAATTTTGACAAACCCAAAAGTGAAGTATAAAATAAATAGATACAAACAAATTTTCAATCAAACTGATTTGTGTAGTTCAGGGGCGTCTTTTGGCAAATGTTCTGGAGGCTGTTTTAATATATCCTATCTTATTATATATTTCTTAGCTTTTCTACATTCTGAGAAGTTGAGAGGATGTTCTTTTTTGGTCAACTACGACGTTTGATTTCATTTTTTGCAATCATTAGTTCATTTCCTTTGAGGAATCACAATGCCCATACCGGCTATACCGATTTTTTGGAAATTTCGGACACAAATCTTCCAAGAATGGTTATAGGCTAACACAAAACCGATATCTAAAGGGGGTGTGGAACCTCCCATACAAATCGAATTTTTCATAGTGCATATCTCTGGAAGTATTTATGGTAGAGTTCTGGAACTTGGTATGGATATATGTATGTATATGAAGTCAATCTCAAGCTCATGGAAAAATAAGGGTTTATTGGAAAATGCAGCGTGCCACCGTAGAACTTGGAATAGAGGTAAATGAAATCAATCCCAAACCTATGAAAAATGGTATATGAAAACGATCTCGTAGCCAGCTACGAGAGCTAGCGGTATAAGCCATATACATTAAAATTCTGGTGACGCATAGATACCTCTGGAAGCATTTACATAGAATACTGAGATGGGGCATTTTTCCAAAGGAAATATGTACAGAAAAACGGGCGCGACACCTTCTGCAAAGTAACACGATCACAGGGTGTATCCCTAGAACCATGTTAAGCTAAACCTTGAGGGATTACGTTCTTGCCAAGACCGACAGGCATAAGCTGAAATTGCGTCGCAAGTTTTACGATCGGCTTGGGTAAGGTTTAACCAATTAACCCCCCTTTGTTTTCGCCGCTACTGAATTCTATAAACTGTCAGCTTTCACACAATTTAAAATGTACATGTGTATTTAAAAATGTCATGAAAATTGTGTTGCTAGCTTCATTTAGCAAAAATGTTGCAAGCTTTTTCACAGCGTGAACAGAATACTACTTTGCTGAGGAAATGTTGTGGAATTTCACACTTATTTCACAGAAAGAAATTTTATATGCAATTTAACAGCTTTTTCTCGTGAAATAGGAATAAAATACTAGGCCTAAAAACAAAGATTTTTAAATCGACAAAAAATTAATAAGAAAATTTGAAGCATTTTAGATATTGGGTATGGTAGCACGAAATGTCACAATCTGCTTAATTGTCAGGTTGTTAATATGGCGACGAAAAAGTGACAATGGAACAACCTTGTTTTTTGTATCATGGTCTAGTTGGTTATACAACAAATGCCAAATAAATTCAGATTTCAATCTTGGTAAAAAATTATAAAAATTCCAAAATTTTCACCATTTAATTCTAGTCTAATGAAGTGCAAGTCTCAAGCAGCTAACAAATTCCGTTGATTTTTGGCAATTTTTTCGTTGGAAGTGTCCTCCATATAAATGAAAATTTTCGAACATGCTTTGTATGGAAAAAACGCCTTCAACCTAAATAATTCTCAAAAATTATCGGGATTTTTTACCAACTTGAAAGTTGCACTTCATTAGACTACAAAAAAAGGTGCTACAAAACTGCATACCAAAATTTTTTCTACAGCTTCTGATTAAAAAGTTTGAAATTTTTGTGAAAATTTGCCGAGTTTTTATAGTTTTGTACAAAGCTTGAAATGTTAATTTCAGAGACCATAACGATTATAAGAAATAAAATTAAATATTGCTCTATAATTATTACTGAACAATGGAAAAAATGTTTTCGCCTCGCGGGACGATTATTTTAAAATGTAAATTATTTTCCTCATCTCATAATAATTATATGGGACTTTTATTTTTTATCGTCTCGCGGGACGTTTATTTCCAGACGGAAATTATTTACGTCTTCTCATAATAATTATATGGGGTTTTTATATTTTTTCGTCTCTCTGGACGTTTATTTCAAGATGAAAATGATTTACGTCTTCTCATAATAATTATATGGGATTTTTATATTTTTTCGTCTCTAGGAACGTTTATTTCAAGACGTAAATAATTTACGCCTTCTCCTAATAATTATATGGGACTTTTATTGAATGTAACTTCTTAATTGAGTTCGGAGATTTGACGCGTTAAATATTTAACGCCACGATTGTTCATGTCATCAAATCTGTATCAATTGTTCGATTTTCAAAAATGTGTTTTCAAATGAAAGGGCTTTGCTTTTACGTGAATTTAGTTTATTGAAAAGGGTTGCCAAATGTTAGCAAATCAAATTCCAATAATCGAACTCGGAGATATTTTCGCTTAATTTCGTGAAATCGGCAGTACATGTACCGATTCTATTAAGAGAAAACGTGGGGACGAGAAAATAAAAGTCGCATATAATTATTACCAAATCATTATTAAATCATTTCCGTCTTAAAATAAACGTCCCACGAGACGAAAAGAAATAAAAGTCCCACATAATTATTATGAGAAGACGTAAATAATATTTGTCTTGAAATAAACGTCCCGAGAGACGAGAAAAATAAAAATCCCACATAATTATTGTGAAAAGACGTTAATAATTTCCATCTGAAAAAGCACCCCACGGGACGAAAAAAGATATTTCTCTTAAATAATTATTATACAGACGAAAAATATTTCTCTTAAAACAAGGCGACGTTTTTGATCTCAAATATTATGATAATAATTATTTTGGGTCTCTGGCTAATTTATATGATGTTTGTTGGATAACCAGTTAGACTTTTATAAAAAATATAAAAAAACGTTAAATAAGCAAAAGACAAATAGCCAAATCAGGTCAAAATATCGTACTCTTAATATTTTGTGGACAACCGTATGTATAATAATAATAAGTAAACATATTGTAAATAGTGATATCAACTTCAATTTTCAATTTCAAACTTTTAAAATTACCAAACGCTGAGATTTGCACTTTAACATACGCTATTATATGGAGGTACATCAAAAAAATATTTCTTATACAATCTATTTGATACGCAAGTTAAAACCAGAGAGATTATGATTAGTAACTAGAGTCCGACCGATTAATCGGCATCGGCTAGTATCGGCACAAAATTGAGCATCGGCCTCGGCATATTTTCGCCGATTCTTTGCCGATTATTTGAAATTTGCAGACAGATCAAAAAAATTAATTTTTTTTTGTTGAAGGTGTTTCACGTTTTTTCCATACAAAAGTATGTTCACAATTTTCTTTTATACGGAGGCCACTGCTGGCAAAAAAATGCCAAAAATTAATGGGATTTTATAGCAGCTTGAAACTTGCACTTCATTATACTAGAATTACAAAACTGCATACCAAAATTCTGATTGAGTTTGAAATTTTGGTGAAAATAAGAGGAATTTTTCTAATTTTTGTACAAAGTTTGAAATCTGAATTTATGTATATGGTATCTGTTGTATACCAGCTAGACTTTTGAAAAAAAAATAATACACATTAAATAAACACAAGTAATTTTTAAGCAAAAAACAATACCGACTTCAATTCTCATATAAAAATGTAAGATTATCGTTAATTTCTTCACGACCCAATTATCGGATCTAAACAAAATTAGTATGGGACCAACCTTTAGGTACCACCTCTCCGATGAAAAAAGAATTATCGAAATCATTTAACGTGGTCCAAAGTTATGCGGTAACATACAGAAAAAAAAAAAATATTCCGACGAACTGATAACCTCCTCCTTTTTTTGAAGTCGTTTAAAAATACAAATACCAAATTCCAAAACCGGTCAAAATATCGCAGTTCTTTTATTTTAAGGACCACTATATGTATGTATGTATAAAAACTCCATTTTTGGAGGTATTTTCAAATCGGTCCAGCTCGCTTAAATCTTAATATTGTTCGAAATATTTTGGTGGACGTCTTAAAATATAATAGATTTTATAATTCCAATGGAAAAACAGTACCGATTTTTTTTGCATGGGGAGTGATTCAGTCTAATGAACATACATACATACCTAGCATATAAGTTCTTATGCATTGAGTGCAAAAGAGTGTATTTTAATACAAAACGAAATAAAATTTTATGCTCCTAAATATTTCTTGCTTAGCACCATATAAAAAAGTGTTTTATTTAATCATCATATATATATATCATTATATAAATAGGCAATCATGTTTCCTTTACACCCCTTTTACGGTTAAACTATACTTCTAAGGTATAAACAGTTATATATCATTAGAAAGGTATTTTGATGCTGATGTGCAGGCAATTTTTAAAATTTCAAATCAGTTTAAAATAGAGCGAAAAAATCAATTCAAAAGTCACACCAATACCAATGCACACATGTACATGGTTGGGGCGGAAATGCCCCCTAAATGTATGCTTTAATATTGATAGCGAATTAAAGAAACGTGCTAAGCAGCAGTTCAGGAATAAAATGTATGTATGTATGTACATGAATAGATTAGACTCAAACAAGGAAGAAGGTAAAGTTGAGTATG
>NW_016157152.1:329599-345011 GCF_001687245.7 Rhagoletis zephyria | reverse complement strand
GTAAATGCGTCGAAATGCGTCATTCTGGAAATGTGAATTTGTATGGAGAAATGCGTGATTTGGCCTCGCATTTGAGGTTTCTCGCCCAAATGACGCATTTGGGCTCAATGTAAATGTAATATAAGCTTGATAAACATTTGGTGTTATAAAAGTTTTATAAAGCTCTACTTGTAATTAGGAAAAATGCCGAAAAAACGTTATAAAATTGATTGATGGATAAATATAGAGAGGGAGTTATAGCTATGACAATAGGATGTAGAAAAATGATACCTCGAGTTGAAAACAAAAAGGATCTAAAACCAAAAAAACTATAAATACATTGTTAATCATAAAAAATGTATGATTCGAAAAATAATTTTGAAATATTGTAAATTTTTTTTTTGTTTTTTAAAGTTAAAGTTTTATTTACTTACAGTAACGAGCAAAAATATTGGCACAGTGAATTTTTCGCATAGGCAAAGTTTCTAATTTATTTCCGATAATTTTTTATAAAAACATAGTTCATACTACACCAAAACACATAAAAATCAAATGTGTAAACTTTGTGAAAAACTCGGGAAAATTCAATAAATTTGCATACTAATTTGCAACTTTATATACAGATTTTTTAGAAAATTTCCAAGTATGCAGTTTAATATAATAATCCATTCAATTTTATTTTATCAAAGTGCAAAAATTATCGGGAATAAATTAAAAACTTTGCATATATGTATTGCGAAAATTCACTGTGCCAAAACTTTTGTTCGACACTGTACATATAAAAAAATACATACAGTAACTTCTCCTGTTACAATAGTAAAAACTATGTAATTTACTTTGTAGTGTAATCTTGCGGTTCTTTAAATAAAAAATAGATGTCAGAAATTAATTTTTCGTATAAATAAACTCCCAAGAACAGGTTTGTATTAAAAAAAAAACATCCGTAACACTTAATTAAATATTAATCTGCATATTTTATCAATTCGTCTGAATATTTTTTTTTTAGGTATGTTACCGCGTAACTTTGGACTACGTTACCCATTTTCTATAATTCTTTTTTAAAACAAAGGTGGTTCCTCAGAGGTAGTCTTCTAGTAATTGAGTGTAGATCCGATAATTGGGCCATGAAGAAAATAATGGTACACTTAAATTTGTATATGAGAATTGAAGTCGGTTTTGTTTTTTGTTTAAAATTTACTCCAGTGTCCACAGCTTCTATAAAAGAGTCGTAGGCCATATTTTTTGTTAGTTCAATAGTGGAACATTTGTACGAACTGCTTCGGCTAATACTTCGGCTTTTGTTCTCTTTTTATCTCGAGGTTAAGTGCATTGTTCGATGGGGTGATATCATTGCCAAACATGATAGTACTTTGTTTGCCATCAATAAACACTAACTTGACGGAGTTACAATATTCCACACTGATGCGAGCTTCAAAAGCTTTGAATAATATTTGCGAGTATGGCTTTTAGTTTTTACCGCGTAGGTAGGTGGCAGGCCTGTAGGAAATATTTCTTAATCAATAATGTTTCAAATACTTTTCGTTTGACACCTATATTATATATACTATACTTTATCTTATTAACTTAATTGAATTAAATTTTCGAAATTAGTGGCGACCCGACTCAAAAATATTTTCAGTAGTAACCTTTCTTAAATTTTTTAAATTTGATACCCATATTGCAATATTTAATTTATCTTACCAATTTAATTTAATTAAATTTTGAAACAGGTGGCAGCCCCCCTAAAAATATTTTCTATATAGTTTATCTCATTAATTTACTTATACTGAAATTTTTAAACAGGTGGCAACTCTCTATTTTTTTCTGGTTTTAACCATCCGGATATTATAAAAAATAAACCAAAAAATAAATAAAAGTATTCAAATCGGTCAAGCCGTTTTCGGGTCATAGCGAGACTAACGGACAGCAATTCACTTTGATATAACTATAAGATATCTTCTTTTAAAAATGCGCAGGCTCGAAATTGACTTTAGTGCTATGGTCTGGAGGAAATATTTTCCTAGAATTTTATGAAGAATCCGAATACGCTAGGAACGATGTCGAAAAAAATCGATCCATACAAATTGACCCGCCCTAATATGTATGTATGTATGTACATACATGTGTATGTAAAGTTGCATAACAAGCCAATTAATTCAATTATTATTTTTTTTTGTTTTGTTAACTCCGTTAAATTAACTGATTTTATGAATTAATACATTTATTTATACTTCTTTATGGAATCGGCATCGGAAAAGCCCCATAGGCCGATTAATCGGCATCGTTACCTGAAAAAAAGTGTGAATATTAGTAATCATATGGGTGATTCACAAAATGTCACACTACCCAGCAGCTGGGTCGGTGACAATTGTGGCTTTCGTACTATGTAGTTACATTACTAGTTCCAATAGCATATTTATTATGTTCCAGGTAGTAAGAAATCGAGTTATTGGTTACATATTGCACCGTCTAAAGATTACACAGGCCAACAAGGTTTTCTAACCAAGAATCGGACTATACTTTTCCGAAGGTCTTTGACGTGCTGAATTCGAATCTGACCCTAGAATAGCCCAATCACGTCAGGTTTTCGAGATATTCTAACCTAAAAGTACAAAAATCACGGTTTTGGGCACATTTGAGCTCCTGTGACACGATGAAAAAATTTTTTTTTTTCAGAAAGATCATCTCGTTATCTAAAAGAACTACTCCTCCCTTCAAAAATTCATTTTAAAGCTTTAAAAAATTTTTATTTGTCACCGAGAAGTCGTTTGTTCAATTTATAAAGTTTTATCCAATACTCCTCATTTTCAGAATATCAACGAATTTACTAAACTCAGTAAATTCAACAGACGACTTCTCGGTAACAAATAAAGATTTTTTAAAGCTTTAAAAAATGTTTATTTGTCACCGAGAAGTCGTTTGTTCAATTTATAAAGTTTTATCCAATACTCCTCATTTTCAGAATATCAACGAATTTACTAAACTCAGTAAATTCAACAGACGACTTCTCGGTAACAAATAAAGATTTTTTAAAGCTTTAAAATGAATTTTGTAGAAGAGGAGTATGTAGTACTTTTAGATCACGAGATGATCTTTCTGGAAAAAAAATTTTTTCATCGTGTTACAGGAGTTCAAATGTGCCCAAAAACCGTGATTTTTGTACTTTTAGGTTAGAATATCTCGAAAACCTGACGTGATTGGGCTATTCTGGGGTCAGATTCGAATTCAGCACGTTAAAGACCTTCGGAAAAGTATAGTCCGATTATTGGTTAGAAAATTTAATTCGTTTTAATAGTGCTCCCTTATTATAGAAAGGAATTTCTTATTTGTCATTTAAATACAAATAATAAATTTTGAATTTATCCATGTTCTGTTTCTCTCGTGTGACCATTACGCAAATATCGGACTGAAAAGTACCAAAATAAAGCGATACATAGATACTCCTTTTCTACATAACTACTACTTTTTAAATTTTTTTGGTTTCTTTTCAAATATGTTTATATATACATATATATGGGGCAATTCACGTCAAATGTCCCAAACGCGCTGAGCGGTGCAAAACATCATTCTTTTCGACTAGCTGGAAGCAAACAGAAAATAGGAAAAATAACTCGAAAACTATGATTTCTATAGATTTTTGTACCGGCTATACGATGGCACTATGCGATTTCCAAAATTTTCCCATTATCATGGTGAAAATTCTGAACGAAATTTGTATTGTAATTTTTCTCAATTATGGTCATTTTTAATATTGTTTTTACTTATCTCAATCGAAAGATCAAGGCTTTTAACATAGAAATTATTAATAAAAAAGGTATTTTTTTTACTTTTCCGAGTTTTAAAGCCTTTTAGAGCGCTCTAATCTGTTAACCGTGCGGTCATAATAATATTGTTATAGCTTTGCAACTACTTGATGTTTAAATCTGAAACTTTCGCAAAAACTTCCTTAGATAGTCATCTACAATACTATTTTAAAACAAAAAAATTTTGTTCAGACTTTATAACACAACTTTTGCATTTAAAAACAAACACCCTCTAAATTCTCATAAAAAAGTTATCTTAATATATAAAAATCCTGTGTCACAGTGTTCATTTACGCTAACCTCCGAAACCGATTAACTGGTTTTAATGAAATTTTGTGTTGTATTGTTGGTTCCAACTTAAAAGATAGGATAGTTTTGAACACGAGAAAAAATTTTTTTTTCATCGAAATTTTTTCTAGGCTTCTCGCAAGCTATTTGAAAAGGAGGTGCAGCGCCTTTCAAACGGACTGAATCTATTACGTATCATAGTATGCATATACACTAGGGTGCCCGTCGAAAATGCCTTTTTTGGAGATTTCAAGACCCTACCCCCTAATTTTATTCGTTTTTATGAGAAATATTATTGCCTATTTTTATAGATTTTTTAAAAGTCATTTAGATTTAGGTCAGAAAATAGACTTTTGTAGATTTATGAGTTTTTGAATGACTATTTTTAATTCGATTTCAAAGATCGATCGGTATATAATAATCTATTGTCGGAATAGTCTTGTTGGGATTTTTTTGGGGTAAATTAAAAAAATACTCGTATTTCTCTTAATTTTTTTAAATTTTGACCATCGATAATTTCTACAATTTCAAAATATGGAGTACTATCTAAAATTAAATCTACTTTCAACTAAATTGATACCTCATTTATTGCAATCGATTATTCAAAAATATTCAAGACGGTACTAAAGGAGGCTAAGCACAATGTGTATACCAAAGTTGGTCGAGATCGGTCAAGTAGTTTTTGAGATATGCATATATCATATAAGTGGGCGGTGCCACCCCCATTTTCCTAAAATTTCTGAAAAACCACTTTTTTGCTAAAGAGCGATTGTATATATCAATTTTGAATAAATATTGATGAAATCTGAAATTCCGACACATACACACATATAAATTCAAGGCCGTATTTAAAAAAATTCGCCTAAACTCGACAAATTTTTAAGCGATTGCAATAAGTGAGGTATCTGTTTAGTTGAAAATAGATTTAATTTTAGATAGTATTCCATAATTTGAAATTGTAGAAATTATCGATGGTCAAAATTTAAAAAATTAAGAGAAATATGGGTCTTTTTTTGATTTACCCGATAAAAAATCCCAAAAAGACTATTCCGACAATAGATTATTATATACCGTTTTAAAGGCCTATATATCCTCTTCTCAGATCATATTCGATCTTTGAAATCGATAATCGATCATAAATAGTCATTCAAAAACTCATAAATCTACAAAATCCTATTTTCTGACCTAAATCGTCAGGTCGCGATCTCTAAATGACCTTTAAAACATCTATAAAAATAGGCAATAATATTTCTTATAAAAACGAATAAAATTAGTCGGTAGGGTTTTGAAATTTCCACAAAAAGCATTTTGGATGGGCTCAAAAGTCTGTAACCGGATTTTTCTGCTGAAAACTACGAAGACACATCCAAAACAGAAATATAATATTATTTTTATAATATTATTTCATTATTTTGTGTACTAACACTGTTCAACAAATTTTTTTTTCTTGTTAAATTGAAAAATATGTAGATATTTAGGGAAAAATAATAAACACAGATCATCCACTATTTCCAATAGGTCACTTCGTGTTCTAAACACTGAAAAACTAATTCATTGTACATTGATAATTGTAATTATGGTAACGGGCCATAAAGATTACTTAAAATAGAAACAATAACAAAACGGTACAAGGCGCGATAAAAATTTTATTCGTCTATATAATCATCAGATTCAGGTTGTGTATATTCAAAATTCTCTCCTAAAAGCATGTCTTTTACTTTTGGATCAAATGATTTTTTTTTACTGTTTGTAAAGGTCTTAAACTCGTAATATGAGGACCAGAAGAATAAAGTAGACGATGAAATGCACCTTCAAGGTTAGCTTTCCTTGAAGTTTTTCGGCTAAAACGTTCACGATACGCTTTGAAATCTTTATTTCGCGATTCGAAAAAAACATGCGGCAGTTCAGAGAAGTTTCTTCAGATGGGGGATTAATAGTGTCGAGAACTTGTTTGGTTTCACTGCGCTTTCCACTAGCTCGCAGGCTCGTTTGTGCTGCGAACGTTAATTGTTCGTGGGAATAATCTTGACGAAGCTAGGCAGTTTTCCTACGTTTTGACTGGTCACTAAATTCTCCAAAGTCTTTAGTGAGCCTTCCTCCTTTAGGTATCTGATACACCACGAATTGACAAGTTTTTTCTAACCACGCTTTTTCCGATTCATAAAATCTATTTTTGTGTCTACCGCATCTGATCCATTTTAAGGTAATGTAGCTCTTGAAATTGCGCAAGTACATATATTTGCAACTTCTTTCTTTTCGAAGCTGGGCAGCTGGTTTCGCTTAAAATATATTGTTCCACATCTCTGAACTTGCATTGTAGTAATTTAGACGGGCTTTTAAAAAATATTTCACACAAATCCCGATTTTTAATGGATAAAAGGGTTCCGTCTGGAATAAAAGTTAACAGTATTGAAATAAAGAATAAATACATACGGTATATACCATTCTCTTCCATTTAGTTTTAATTTTTCTTAAAACACTCCCACTTGGAATATATTTTTGATAAAATAATGACATGACATAAATGTGCCTGACAAAAATTAATAAGTTAACGTTAAAACATATTTTTCTCAAAAATGCGCAACGTTCTTGTGCAAATCTTCTAAGTTTACTTATATATAAAGACTTGCGGTTATAACAAAAAAAGATTCGGAAAAAGAACCTTGCGCATTTTGGAAAAAATACGAATTTAAAAATTCACTATGAAAAAAAAATTGTTTATTAAAATTTTGTCCTTATATATCAGAAACCATTGAAATTATGTAATGATGTAAAGTTGTAAAACAATCAGCACACATTGCTTATTCAACGACATAGTTCCTTCTAAACTAATAGTAACCTTAAACATAAAAAGACAGCCTTTAATAACACATATGAACTCGCTTTCGATATCGGAAAAAAAATTTTCTGACTGAAAAGTTAAGTTTGATCTGTTGTACGCGGCAACTGGTAGTAGTTCGGAACCCAATGTTTATACACGAGATTTGCTACTTTGTTATGACTCTGCTGGTATATATTTTATATCTTAAATACCAACTTTCGAAAAATGAGTTTTGAGCATCGCCCTCTATGAAGAAGCCCCAGTGTGCGGCAATGGAAATATGCCTTCTGACAACCACCAAAATGTAATATTAGAAGATAAATGCGTCACTGTAAATCATGAACGTAAACTGTTGGTGAAAATGTTGAACCAAAATGTTTCAATACAAAAAAATAATTTTGGCGGGACGAAGTTCCTGTAAGTAAACCTGTAGTTTTTTTTTGTACTGAATATTAAGAAGTGGTGTTATACTTAAATTCTTTGCAATTGTTTGTAGTTTATTGTGTGAAATTTCAAATCGATCGATACACAAACGACTGAGATATAGCGAGTTTAAATTTGTTAAAATTATCATCAAGAATCAGTTCAGCCTAATAATAAAATTTCAAACAAAGTGAAAATTTGTACGACCGAGCACAGGATGGTGTTGTCTAGAAATTTTTATAGAGAATGAGTTCAGCCCAATAAAAAATTTCCAAATAACGCCACCCTGTAAATAGCAAAGACAAATTTGAACAAATGTACCAGTCGCGTTATTTGGCTTGATTCAAACCGAACATTTGAAAGCACACTTACATGTTATGCCTGTAGCTGAGTGCGCAAAGATGCTTGCTACAATTAGTTGCGGCCAAGAGTGTCCAGGTTCAAATCTCATTAGGCAGAACATATAATTTAAAATTTTTATTTTCGGTTTTTTAATTATGAAAAGTATCTGTGAAGTTCACAACGAAAAAAGTGGCTTATTAAAGGAACAAGTTACGCAGCGGGAGTCAATTGTCACCTCCTCACTGAGCCAAAAGCACAATGGTTTTTGCAACCAAGTTATGATTTGATTTTTTCTTTGTCAGCAAGCCCACTGTAAGAAATGTGATTCAAGTTGAACATTTGAGAACAAATTCGTATGTAAGGCAGTGGCTGAACGAACAGAGGCTCTTGCTGTTATTTGTTGGCTTCCAGCAGTACGAATGTCGTCAGCGCTACATAATTTTTATTTTTTTTTTCTATTTTTGGTTTTTCTTAATTACGAAAAAGCCTCTGTGAAGTGCTGAACCAAAACAAACGACGAAGAAATTTGATTAAACTTGAACATTTGAAGACACATTTATAAAGCGGCTGTAGCTGAGTGTGTAGAGATGCTTGCTGTTATTTCTAATCTATGCTAATCCCGTTTTTTTGTTTTGTATCTCCAAATTATGGAAAAGCATCTGTGAAGTGCAGAACATAAACGTATTCAAACGAAAAATCGCCAACCAAACGTTTGGTTAATGTGAACAAAATTGTGGTTAATATTACCAAATCATTGTTGAAAATATCAATCAAGGCATTGTTAATATTAACCAAAAGTCACGTTGATTCCTTTTCAAGCTTGAATTTGGTAATGCGACATTAGAAAGCATGGGTGGTAGATTTGCGAGGTACCGGTATTCGACTCCCGAAAACTGGTAAATTCACTAGTTCTGTACTAGTACTTTCCGCTGCAGGGTATTCATATATTTAGTCATTGTTGGGACAGTTTCCTAACGGAAGGAAAGCGACCTGATCTTCTTAGAATTTTGAACGAAAACTACGCCAGCTGGATGTGAATTAAAGTTGTATATTGCATAGTTTCAACGCATTTATGTGTGCTAAAATTCCTATTATGGATAAAAACTTATACTTAATCAATTTACGAAATATGATATCATTAAATTATACATACTTTAAGGCAGCCCTGGGCAGCGTGCGCACGGCGGGCTACTTTGCGTTGTATTCGCGTTTACATACACGCTCTACTTGATAAAGCAGCGAAAGTTTCATTCAACCCCGAACTGGTGAACCGAATTTGTAGTTCCGCACTAGATCTTTATCGCTAAAAACTAACCAGTCCTATAGTAACTAGATCGCCACCAGTTCAAAAGCAGCAAGATTTGGTACTTTTAAAAAACAATTTTATTTTTAGCAATCTATATCTAAAATGACGAATTTGGAACTGGCTCGAAACTATAGAAAAAGGGATGCAGAACGAATTAGATTTGAATTCGAATTTTGAACTAGTTCGGAACTACCAAAAAAGGGATGCAGCGGGGGCTTGTTTACTTTACATAGATTTCTGCTTGGCGGGTTTTTATTTCAAATACGCTTTCAGTCTGCACTTATACTTTGCAGATATATATGCAGATATTTTTTCATAGTTTGGTAACACAAAACTAAAATTTGTGGTAACAGTTTAACATTTTGGGACCTGCTGGAATCTGACCAAAAACAGCAAGCACCTTGCAAATTCAGCTACAGCCAAAGGTATGTAAACGTGTTTTCAGATGCCCAATTTGATTTACATTCATTCAAACAAATCTGATTTCAGATTGAAAACACATTTCTTTGCAAATAATTAAAAATCGCGACCATGGTAAAACTAAAAAGACTGTTTGAAAACATCTTGTTACTTTTACTGGTTCGGAACTATAGAAAATGGGGTGCAAAGCGAACTAGATCCCATCTGTCGAATTTAGAACTAGTTCTAAACTATAGAGAAGGTAATGCAACGGACAATTTCCAATTCCTATGACTTCGCCGTGTTAAATTCGCCAGTTGTTTGCATGAAAAAGAGATTTATCGCGAACTAGTAGTGAATCTAAATTGACTAGAAGCGCACCAGTTCAGAACTAGAGATTTTCCCCACAGAGGCTGCACGACTTGTTCGCACGCACAAAGTGACATCAATTGCACGCACACTACAAAAATGCTCTGCTGAGGCTGCCCACCTCTGCTTTAAGGTAAGAAAACCAGGACGTATGACGCAGTCTTGATTAATTGCTTATGAGCTACTTGTATGCACGAACTAAGTAAAGTATGAATTGGCGAATCAAATTGGCGCAATTATAGAACTCGTCTTAAGACCCGTGACAGATGTCATTTTATTTTATTGAAAATAAAATAAATATTATTCTAGAAAAATAATTAATTTTAGAGAGTGGCGGCAACAATCCACCCCGTAGTATGGCAAGAAGTTTTCTCTCGCCCTACTCCACACTTCGATACACATCTAAAACCGCAATCCTTGAAACCGGTCGGTTTTGTATACAACTAATAGTCTGGATTTTTGCACTACGTACCTGCCCGACCTTTGGTAACCTCGTTTCCAGAACCTTGCCTCGTGGCCAGACATTGAGAGGGCATGAAGGGTCAACCACAACAACTTAATCCCCGATACACAATGGCCCCACCTTCTCATGCCACTTTGTCCTGCATGTTAATGTCCATCAACCAGCGTCTCAAAAACATATCTGCACACCGTTGGGATTCGACCCAACTACTTTTTTGCACACCTGCGCTGTCGTCCAAGAGCGCATATGGTTTCATGCCGCTTGAGCTCCCCAGCAAAAAGTGTTTTGGTGTGATCGCTTCAGCGTTGCTGTTATCGAGAGGAACGTACGTTAAGGGCCGCGAATTTTTAATATTTTCAATTTCAGCCATCATACTTCTCAAACGCTCTGCGTTTGGCGAGCGAGTAGGTGTTATTTTATAGATGACAGTTTTTATGGAGCGCACTAAACGTTGCCAAGCGCCTCCCATATTTAGCGCAAGAGGCGGATTTAGGGTTAGGACGATACTACTCACCAGTGGTCGGTCTTCTATCACATTGTGGTAGATCTGCCACTTTTTTGAGCATCTACCACACAAGGTCTGAAGTCTACCACATATTCGCGTTTTTGAAAAGTTTTTTTGCTCGACATAATTTTCTTAATTTTAAGAGCAACAATTGTCCAACACTAAATACTAACAACAGGCAGAACGGGGGGATAAAATAAACCGAAAAATAGTAAATTTTCTCAATATTCAATTTTTCGACAGGAAACATGGTTTTATTGTGTTAAATTGCAAATTATTAGAAAATTTCAGTGTATCTAAAGTTTCTAAAGCGTTGTTTACCTTTACTTGAGAATTGTCAAAATCGGAAAATCCCAAGTAGCGGTTTCTGGAACGGGCCACATTTGTCCGCTACATCGTGATGTGATAAAAAGAAAAGCTGGCAGCACTCCGCAAGGTTGTAGAAATATTTCATAATATGTTCGAAAAATATATGGAAGGAACTGCTTTACACTGTTAAGGAAACAAATTTCAAAAACTCAACGGAATTTTTAGCAACTTCAATCTTGCACTTTATTATACTAAAATAATTTTTTCTTAGATTCTAATTAAAATGTTTGCAATTTAGGTGAAACCTTGCAGAATATTTTTAATTTTTTTACAAAGTTTGATCCAAAACCTGAGATCTACCACATTTTTTTCCAGATTCTACCACAAACATTTTTTTTTCAAGTCCGATCACTGCTACTCACACAAATACGACACTACCGATACTTTTTGTTCCTTTCCGAGTATCTTTGGCATCGATGCTTTAAACGAAATACTCGAGTAAAAATATCGATACATTACCTCGATACCCCAACATTTGCAGTAGTGGTTACTTTTGTTAGTTTATATGTATTTTTGCTATCTGTAATGCGGAAGTCTATAATATACAGTTGTCTACAAAATAATAGGAGTGCGATATTTTGATCGTTTTGGCTATTTTTCTTTTGTTTATTTAATGTTTATTATTTTTTTATAAGTCAAGCTGGTTATACAACAAACACCATATAAATTCAGATTTCAAACGTTGTACAAAAATTATAAAAATTTTGCAAATTTTCACCCAAATCTCAAACTTTTTAATCAGAATCTTTAGACAAAATTGTGGTATGCAGTTTTGTAGCCCACTTAATTTTAGTATAATACAGTGGAAGTTTCAAGTTGCTAAAAAATCTCGTTGATTTTTGAGAATTGTTTTGGTTGAAGGTGTTTCACGTTTTTTCCATGCAAAGTATGTCCGACAATTTTCTTTTATATGAAGGACATTGCCAGCAAAAAAAAAAATTGCCAAAAATCAGCGGCATTTTTTAGCAGCTTGAAACTTCCACTTCATACTAGAGTTAATTGGGCTACAAAACTGTATAGGAAGTGAAAGTACGAACAAGCTCGGTTCGATTCACTTCAGCTACGGTTTGGCGCAATAGCCAATAAAGTTAGTCCCGTTATTTTAATAAATTAATAAATTAATCCCAACGGCTTTTTACCCTCCATTCCCGCCCAACCGACACGAGAGGCGCAGTCCGCATGACGTACGGAACCTTTTTTTNCTATATATTTTTTTAAGTCGGTTTTTTTTGCTAAAAATTACTTGTTACACATACATACATATGTATTAGGGCGGGTAAATTTTTTTTCGTCATCGTTCCTAGCAGATTCGGATTTTACATAAAATTCTAAGAAAAAAAGTCCTTTAGACCATAGCCCTAAAACCAATTTCGAGCCTGCGCAATTTTGAAAGAAAATATCTTTAATTAATACTAAGTCAATAATCAGATTAATATTTACTAAAGTGTTACGAATGTTTTTTTTTTTTTAATAAAACTGGTGCTCCGGACGATGGGTGGCACCTCCCATAGTGAACATTTTTAATCAGCTCTAACTTCGGAAGTATAGTCACATGAACTCGAAATTTGAAATGCACAGATACCTATAGTAGGTGCTCATAGAAAGATATATGTATATAAATGAGTTTGTAAAAGGGGGCGTGGCACATCTCATAGGTGTGGAATCTTTTATCAGCTATAACAGCTGTTAGTGATCTCATTGAATTGCATTTTGAAGATTTGTTATAATTGATCAAAGTGAAATTCAAATAAATTATAGATGATATGAAGTTCACCGGGTCATCTTCTATTCTTTAATATATACTAAGTTAATATACGGAATATTTACTAAAGTGTTACGAACGTTATTTTTTTAATACAATAAGAAAAAAATAACTACAATTTAAAGGACAAGGGCTAGAGTCGTCGCATGTGTGTATTCTTTCATATACATATATATGTGCCATTCTTAGCGTTATATATTTTTCATCCACTCGCTTATTCCCTACCTAAAGTTTTAAATAAAAAATTTGACATCTTTACCCGCTGATACAGTACAGGTGGCAGTTTAAAATGGGTAACAGGGTAATATTACATTTACATTGGACCAAAATGCGTGATTTGAAATCAGTCATTTGAAGGTGTTTACACTGCTTGATCCGCATTTGCTTTGACTTCTCATCAAATGAAAAGGGAAGACAAAAACAAAATGTATGTAAACAAACACTACATTTATTATATTGTTAACGCTTTTTGGACACAAAAAGGCAATTATTCTTTGATTAAACTAAAAATGTGTAAAGCTCTTGTATAAATTAACAATTTTTACACACAAATTTCAAAGATTTATTTATTTCGTTGTGTTTGTTTTGTGTTTGAAAAATTCCAAATGTCAAAGACAAACCAAAGCTTTTGTGGAACTTTTGTTTCTGAGTGCGTTCAATAAAATAGTACGGCAATTGGAACGCATTTGTTTCGTGATTTTGTGTAAATGCGTCGAAATGCGTCATTCTGGAAATGTGAATTTGTATGGAGAAATGCGTGATTTGGCCTCGCATTTGAGGTTTCTCGCCCAAATGACGCATTTGGGCTCAATGTAAATGTAATATAAACTTCTCCTCTGGTTAAATTAATAAGCCTGCCCGGATAACACAAAATCCTAATATTACATTTACATTGGACCAAAATGCGTGATTTGAAATCAGTCATTTGAAGGTGTTTACACTGCTTGATCCGCATTTGCTTTGACTTCTCATCAAATGAAAAGGGAAGACAAAAACAAAATGTATGTAAACAAACACTACATTTATTATATTGTTAACGCTTTTTGGACACAAAAAGGCAATTATTCTTTGATTAAACTAAAAATGTGTAAAGCTCTTGTATAAATTAACAATTTTTACACACAAATTTCAAAGATTTATTTATTTCGTTGTGTTTGTTTTGTGTTTGAAAAATTCCAAATGTCAAAGACAAACCAAAGCTTTTGTGGAACTTTTGTTTCTGAGTGCGTTCAATAAAATAGTACGGCAATTGGAACGCATTTGTTTCGTGATTTTGTGTAAATGCGTCGAAATGCGTCATTCTGGAAATGTGAATTTGTATGGAGAAATGCGTGATTTGGCCTCGCATTTGAGGTTTCTCGCCCAAATGACGCATTTGGGCTCAATGTAAATGTAATATAAGCTTGATAAACATTTGGTGTTATAAAAGTTTTATAAAGCTCTACTTGTAATTAGGAAAAATGCCGAAAAAACGTTATAAAATTGATTGATGGATAAATATAGAGAGGGAGTTATAGCTATGACAATAGGATGTAGAAAAATGATACCTCGAGTTGAAAACAAAAAGGATCTAAAACCAAAAAAACTATAAATACATTGTTAATCATAAAAAATGTATGATTCGAAAAATAATTTTGAAATATTGTAAATTTTTTTTTTGTTTTTTAAAGTTAAAGTTTTATTTACTTACAGTAATGAGCAAAAGTATTGGCACAGTGAATTTTTCGCATAGGCAAAGTTTCTAATTTATTTCCGATAATTTTTTATAAAAACATAGTNGCAAAAATATTGGCACAGTGAATTTTTCGCATAGGCAAAGTTTCTAATTTATTTCCGATAATTTTTTATAAAAACATAGTTCATACTACACCAAAACACATAAAAATCAAATGTGTAAACTTTGTGAAAAACTCGGGAAAATTCAATAAATTTGCATACTAATTTGCAACTTTATATACAGATTTTTTAGAAAATTTCCAAGTATGCAGTTTAATATAATAATCCATTCAATTTTATTTTATCAAAGTGCAAAAATTATCGGGAATAAATTAAAAACTTTGCATATATGTATTGCGAAAATTCACTGTGCCAAAACTTTTGTTCGACACTGTACATATAAAAAAATACATACAGTAACTTCTCCTGTTACAATAGTAAAAACTATGTAATTTACTTTGTAGTGTAATCTTGCGGTTCTTTAAATAAAAAATAGATGTCAGAAATTAATTTTTCGTATAAATAAACTCCCAAGAACAGGTTTGTATTAAAAAAAAAACATCCGTAACACTTAATTAAATATTAATCTGCATATTTTATCAATTCGTCTGAATATTTTTTTTTTAGGTATGTTACCGCGTAACTTTGGACTACGTTACCCATTTTCTATAATTCTTTTTTAAAACAAAGGTGGTTCCTCNTCAATTCGTCTGAATATTTTTTTTTTAGGTATGTTACCGCGTAACTTTGGACTACGTTACCCATTTTCTATAATTCTTTTTTAAAACAAAGGTGGTTCCTCAGAGGTAGTCTTCTAGTAATTGAGTGTAGATCCGATAATTGGGCCATGAAGAAAATAATGGTACA
>NW_016157152.1:283993-329499 GCF_001687245.7 Rhagoletis zephyria | reverse complement strand
TAAAGCTGTTTACGCTTAATAAAGTAAAAAATTAAAAAAAGTGTTAATAAACTTCTGGTGCACAATTTAAAGATAAGTAAAACATCAAAATTTCCTGTAAATTTGATTAATGTAACTTGATATTCTTAATTGCATGTGCCGAGTATTTTGTTTCATATAATATATTGTTGTTGTACAATTTTCTTTGTTTGTGCACATTGATTTTGCTCTTTTTGTCTTTTTGTCATTTCTGCTGTTTCATCTTTGTCACAGCTGTTTGCGTTGTGTTTATTAGGTACCAAATATACAGTGCATTTAAAACTGTTCGCTACATAGCTTTCCAACTGATATTTACCAGCTGATTGGTTCACTGATTAATACATCGTTTTCAAAACTGTTTTGCTTTTTTGCTTCTAAAACCTAAAAATAAATATAATTTTAAACATGTCGTGTATTTACACCAATTGCCACGTTAAAAGCGACTCCTATGTGTCATGCTGGCTCTGCGATGGGATTGCCCATATAAAATGTGCTGGTTTGAGCGGTAGAGTTTTAGACGCTATTAACGAGGGTAAGGGTCTTCGTTGGTCTTGTCAAAAATGTAGATCAACCGAAGTTGATTTATTTAAATTCTTCAGGCAGTCCAGAAATGGTTTTTCTGAGATCGGGAAGGATCTGTCGGCGCTTGTTGAGAAATTTAAGCATTACGAAAAAATGTTTAGGTCTTTCACTTGTCTCGACGACCCTCCACACTCTGAGGATAGCCGAGAAAATAAAGGTGGGCATGTTATTAGTCCACCTAAAAAGACAGCCACGGATTCTAGTAAAAAAAATCCTCCATCCCAGTCCTTAGAACTTATTAATTTATCTTCTCCATGCCCTCAGGCATTGGAGCCTCCGATTTCTAAAGCCATATCCACTAGGTCTACTTCTAAAAATAGTCAAACAGTTGATTTAACAGTGTTGCCATCAACATCTCAAACTCCACTGTCTAACTTAGTTCCTCCGAATAATTCGGAGCCCCGCACATCAGACATCATTACCAAAAAGTTGGTTGTAATTCCTCCGAGAAGAACAATCTTTGTCTCTAGATTTGCTAAAGATACTTCTTCGGATGATATAAAGTCATACATATCGACTAAAATTAGAACTAAAGATGTATTTATTCGTAAATTTAATTTTAAATACGATCGCGATATTTCATCTTTTAAAATTGATGTAGCTTCCGAAGATTTTGATTCACTACTAAATAGTTCATTTTGGCCGACCGGTGCGTTTGTTCGCGAGTTTGAGTATAAACCTAATAAAAGTAATAATAACGTAGCTAAAATTTCTAATCTTAATTCGGATTCAAAAAACTAACTCGCAAGTCTAATTTAAGTATTTACTATCAAAACGTTAGAGGTTTGAATACCAAATTAACTGACTTATATTTAAAAGGTTTTGACTGCAATTATAATATTATTTCCTTGACCGAAACATGGCTCAAACCTCAAATTTTTAATTCCGAAATTCTTCCAAATGAATATCAAATATACAGGAGTGACCGCGTGGGCAGAATCGGCGGTGGTGTTCTTTTTGCGGTGCATTCATCGAGACCATCCGAGGAAGTTAGTCTTCCTGTCATTGAATATACCGAATTTAAATGTATACGTGTACAGGCTGGAAAGACTTATATTTATTTAGCTCTTTGCTACATCCCTCCTAATTCTGCCGTATCGGTATATATGCAGCTAGTTTCTTTACTTGAGACCGTAAATGCAATGCTTACGGCATCCGATTCTATGATTGTTTTGGGCGATTTAAATCTGCCACATATTTCATGGAACATCATTGACACCGATGTTGTACCAGTTTCATATAGAGATAGTTACAATGTATTTCTGGAGGAAATGGCTGAACTTTGCCTCAAACAAATAAATATATGTCCAAATAAGTTTGGAAAGGTCTTGGATCTCGTTTACGTTGATGATGTTCCGAAGGCCTCTATTAATCGGTGTGATCCCCTAGTTTTGCCGGAAGATGCATAGCATCCTGCTCTTGAGTTAAGCTACGAAATCATAAATGAAATACATAATAATAAGTCAAGTTCAAGTACTAGATATGTTTTTGCGAAAGCAAATTTCAGGAAAATTAACAAAGAACTTTCAAAGTTATCTTGGCCAATATATAGAGATGACGTGGAGCGTAGCGTTGAGCACTTTAATGATACTGTTTTCAATTTGTTTCGAAAGTATGTGCCAATACGTAATATTGTTCATGAAGAACCAATACAATTATGGTTCACTAAAGAGCTTAAAAAATTGAAAAATAAAAAGTCGCACTCTTTTAAACTGTATAAAAGAACGGGCTTACACAGTGATTACCTAAGGTACTCAGTTTTGCGGCATAGCTACTTTGCATTAAATAAGAAATGTTATAATTCATATTTATGTAAAATTAAGAAGAATTTAATTAACAATCCTAAATCATTTTATCGTTTCGTAAATTCAAAGCGTAAGGCACATGGTTTTCCGTGCGCTATGCATTATCGCAACACTGTATCTAGCGACAGCCAACTCATTGCCAACATGTTTGCTCGGTTCTTTAGGTCCAATTATTCTGTAGACTTCCCTATAAGTGGAGACTATCCGTACGAGCTTTGTCCAATCAACTCTGCTTATATTCCAGTAATATCTTCCGATGAAGTTTTACACTATTTAAAAACCTTAAAAGCGTCATTTAGGCCTGGACCTGATCATATTCCGACCTGTTTTCTTAAAAACTGCGCTGAGAACATGCGCGAGCCTTTAACAACTCTATTCAATTTGTCACTTAAACATGGCGTTTTTCCGTCAGCCTGGAAGGAGTCTTTCCTAATACCACTTCACAAAAACGGCAGCAGGTCCTCTATAGAAAACTATCGAGGCATAGCGAAACTCTCCGCTATCCCCAAATTATTCGAAGCAATTATTGTTAAAAAGCTGACATATTCTATATCTTCNTCAATTACACAATCTCANCACGGGTTTTCTAAAGGAAAATCTATTATTACTAATTTATTGGAGTTTACAACTCATGTCTCAAACGGTTTTAGAGAAAATGCTCATACCGACGTAATATACACCGATTTCAGTAAAGCTTTTGACAAAGTATGTCACTCGTTACTCATCCGTAAACTCGACCTAATCGGCTTTCAGCCCAGTCTTCTTCAATGGATCTCATCTTACCTAAAACACAAAATTTAAACAGATCACAGAAAAACACAGCTTCGCAGCTTTGACGTTTGCGTTTGTTCCGCCAAAAGAAAAACGCTCGCGGGATGCCACGCCTTGCCATAAAATTTCGTATAGTCAATAAGCACGTGAATAAAACTCCATAAAGTTTTCCTTTGTGCCGATTTATCGTAATCAAAATGGGCCCAAAGAAATCCAACCCCGTAAAAGTAAATGGCACAACATGCGCAGCAAGACGAGCTCGAGGTAACTTGGCCATTTGTGGCATCTGCGGTACAGTCTTTTGAATTTTACACATTTGGCAGTTTCTTGAAAACGACGCGTAGGCGCGGTATATAGTAAAATTGACGAACTTCATTTTCAGCGGTTTCATGATTTAAATAGCGATACAAATTATGGTAGTGCATTATTATTAATGTAGTTATCGGATTTTACTTCGGAAGAATTATCAGCCTTTTTTCCTGTAATACATGCCATGTCGATTAGGCCATCAATGCTCAGAATGTTGTTGTCATCCAAATAAGGTTACTGGATTTAGTCAATGAGTACAAAAATTATTCTTACAGACTAATAAGAAGTTTACAAAAATTAATCTAAACAAGAAAACTAGCAAAAAGCAAAAATTCATTTCTACAGACTGAAATAGCAGTATCTTTACAGCTTTCAATGCAATAGGGATCTGTTACGGCTCATTGTAATAGGAACAATTTATATTTATTTATTTAGTTATACATAAGTCTAAGAACTAGACTTCATTACAGACTATGCAAACTGCATAGCTACTTTAAAATGAAAATTAAAGATGGTTTAAAAAGCGTGTGCTTGATAACCCAATCAAGCTGGATTATTACAAAAATGAGTAAATATAATATTGCGGATCGTAGTCCTTGATAAGGAAAGGTCCAAATCTAGAGAACTTGAGATAAGGATTAATTCGGCCAGTGTTCTTCTGATCGGCGCGTTCATGCTATAAATCGTTTTACTAATGCTAATGTTAAATAATTCAGTGCATCGAAGATTTCTATTCCGAACATTAAAATTAACTCTACCGAGCAAGGCAGGACAATCAGTTTAGCCGGAAATTATGTCGAACATGAAAGAAATTGAGAGAGCTAATCTTCTATTCCGCAGTGTCATCAAGTTAATTAGTTAACATCGAGAAAATTAAGAAGGTAAATCTGTATCTGTTTATACTGCGACCTTTTTGATTTTAATCAAATAATCCTTTTTAATGCCGGCTTGAGGTCTGGGTGTTAATGGTATTAAAACACATTCAAATACATTATTTCCCAATATATTTCAATCTCCCCCGGAGATCGTCTTCAGGGGCTACAACAATTACACAAGTTTTTTATTAACATACAAGAAAAAGCTAACACATCAAAAACATACATAAATACACACATACATTAATTAAATTTTAGCTCCACGACGTCCGTTTCGTTTGTCGTGCAGTTTAGAACTAATATTACAAGTGTTAAGCAGATGCCTGTATATGTGGGCGCAGTTTTCTGTGTCCGTTTTGTAGTTTAGTCTCTTGTTTGGTGGTGTGTTAATTATGTGGAGCATTTCTAATGTGAAACGTTTATTATAGTGTTGTTCTTGCTGTAATATGCTCACAGCTTCAAAATCGGGATTGTGTCCGCTCTCTGCACAGTGGGCCGCTAGTGCAGTTTTTTGTGTGTTAATGGATGCTCTACATTTTATGTCCGATCGGTGTCCTGATATTCTTGTTCCAAGTTTGTTCTTTGTTGTTCCTACATACTCTTTCTAACATTTGTTATTTTCCTCACCAGCACATGGAATCCTGTATATAATATTGTTTCTGTCCATAGTTGTCACTTTGCTCTTCATATTGCTAAAAAACATACCAGTTGTATAGGCGGGTTTGTGTGCTATTCTCATATTTTCCTTTTCATATATGTCTGAAGCTTTTAATCTGTCTGAGAAACCTGGTATGTAAACTACCGATTTGTACGTTATTGCTGTTTTTTCTCCACTTTTCGTATTATTACTTGATTTATGTGTTTTTATCATCTTGTGTATCAGTCCAGTTGGGAAATCATTGCTTTTTAGTATGTTTATTATCCGTTTTTTGTTTTCCGTGTGAAACACTACGTCACTTGTGTCTAATACTCTATCGATAAAGTTTTTTGCCGTATTTATTACCATGTTCTTCGGGTGTTTCGATTTAAAATTTATCATGCGTCCTGAAGATGTGGGCTTCTGATACCAGTCAAGTTTTATTTTGTTATCCATTTTGCATACCAAAGAATCCAGAAAAGGTAATTTGTTGTCTGCTTCTAACTCCATCGTAAATTTGATGTCCTTATGATATGAGTTTAGTTTATTCATTGTTTTTTCCAGTTCCAATTTTTTCCACAGCAAAATACTCAGTATATTACTTAGTAAATACGTAGATGATGTGTTTGCCATAGTTAAGGAGGACGAACTGGAAAAAACAATGAATACACTAAACTCTTTTCTTTTTTTGTAAGTTAATAAAAAACTTGTGTAATTGTTGTAGCCTCTAACGACGATCTCCGGAGGAGATTGAAATATATTGGGAAATAATGTATTTGAATGTGTTTTAATACCATTAACACCCTGACCTCAAGCCGGTATTAAAAAGGATTATTTGATTAAAATCAAAAAGGTCGCAGTATAAACAGATACAGATTTATCTTAACCACGGAAGGCACGCCGTAAACATAAGCACCAATAAGGATGGTTTATGCAAAGCTTAAAAATACCCAAGACAACAAGACAAAAAAGGCCATCAACAGGTTTAAAACCGAATCCATCCAGATGGCAAAATTAAAGTCTAGCATAAGATTTTTATTAAAATGTAGGAAAGCGAAGATTATACCCAAGTTCATACAAAACACCACTAAACTCGACTTCATATTTACCATTGACGNGGCAAAATTAAAGTCTAGCATAAGATTTTTATTAAAATGTAGGAAAGCGAAGATTATACCCAAGTTTATACAAAACATCACTAAACTCGACTACATATTTACCATTGACAACCACATACCGAAACATATAAAACACGTACTAGACAGACACAAAGACTTTTTCCACAGCAAAATACTCAGTATATTGATAAAATTTAAACATGACATTCTAAGCGAAAAAGATAAACAACTAACGCGTACAAAGACAAAATTAGGCCAAAGAATGCAGAAGGAGGACGCCACAGTGTTCTTCGAGAGCGAACAAAACCTTACAATCACACGAACAAGACATTGGAGAAACACGCAAGAATCAAAGTTTGAGAAATTGAGAAGTGAACGAAACATAAAAGTGATACAAAAACACAACAACAACAAGCATTGGTTGGTGAATAAAACAAACAAGGAGTTCCCGCCGGATGTTGAAGCGCTGCTCGGTAAAGGTCCAAAGTTCGCTCTACCAATATCTAAAAGTACATTTCCCCTCTTCAAATGTATAGCGGATGGAGAAGAATTAGTACAGAGCGTAAAAAACAAAGGGAAGCAGGAATCTGCGAGAACAAAATTATCATTACTTATAAAAGATACTTTAACAAGGCATAAAGGGAATACAACGGATCTGGCCATAAATGATACAGTGGAGCGGACAAGAAAATTTCTTAGCAAAAACAAAGACATAATTATTTTGAATGCAGACAAGAGTAATGTAACGGTTGCAATGGAGAAAAAATACTATCAGTCGAGAATGAACAATTTATTGGGGGATTTAAAAACTTATAGAATCCTACGTCAAGACCCGACGCTACGTTTACAAACTAAAAACAATAATCTGGTAGACAAATTGTATAAATTAGGTCTTATAAGTAAGAAGGAAAAATACAAGATGACCACACGCACAGCTCTCCCGCCTCGCATCTATGGTTTGCCAAAAGTCCATAAAGACAACATGCCCTTAAGGCCTATTTGTTCAATGATCAATTCCCCGTCCTACAATTTATGTAAATATTTGACTAATGTTTTAAAAAACCTTACAACGGAATCCATGTTTAATGTAAAGAGTGCAATAGAATTTAAAGACAAGGTTAATGACTCCTATATATGTGATGATGAACGTCTTGTTTCGTTTGATGTGGTGTCACTATTTCCAAGTATATTTACCAACGGATTTGGCTATACAGACTATACAGACAAAGTGGAATGACATTAAGGAACACACGGATATACCAAAAAAACTTTTTATGGAANCAAAGTGACAAACACGAGATTACTTAGTAAATACGTAGATGATGTGTTTGCCATAGTTAAGGAGGACGAACTGGAAAAAACAATGAATACACTAAACTCATATCATAAGGACATCAAATTTACGAAGGAGTTAGAAGCAGATAACAAATTACCTTTTCTGGGTTCTTTGGTATGCAAAATGGATAACAAAATAAAACTTGACTGGTATCAGAAGCCCAAATCTTCAGGACGCATGATAAATTTTAAATCGAAACACCCGAAGAACATGGTAATAAATACGGCAAAAAACTTTATCGATAGAGTATTAGACACAAGTGACGTAGTGTTTCACACGGAAAACAAAAAACGGATAATAAACATACTAAAAAGCAATGATTTCCCAACTGGACTGATACACAAGATGATGAAAACACATAAATCAAGTAATAATACGAAAAGTGGAGAAAAAATAGCNTCTTACCGAAAGTCCAGGATTTTTCTTAAAAGCAGATAACACTTCCTTTGCCTTAATTTCGCAAGCAAATCCTTTTTTTCTGCCACTACCAGGGTTCCTTTTTAAAGATAAACATTCATTGTATTTTTTAAGCACATAAGTAACGGTAGACTTTGGAAATTTTAGCTTTTTTGCGATGTCGTTATGGAACATGCTGGGATTTTCCAGCTTTTTGCGCAATATTAACTCGCGATCGATTTCTTTCTTGGTCCTCGTTTCTACACTGATTTTTGGTACTAAAAATAAATGATGCAGTAAGGTGGAAAATGCTTCCAGCTTTTTAAGTTTCTACTGATTTTTATTTTAATGTTATGATTAACCGAGCTATGCTTGGTTATGTGCGACCAGTTTTTTTCGTGTACATTCTTTATGACAAGGAAAATATTAGAATAGCACACAAACCCGCCTATACAACTGGTATGTTTTTTAGCAATATGAAGAGCAAAGTGACAACTATGGACAGAAACAATGTTATATACAGGATTCCATGTGCTGCTGATGAAAATAACAAATGTGAGAAAGAGTATGTAGGAACAACAAAGAACAAAATGTGGAACAAGAATATCAGGACACCGATCGGACATAAAATGTAGAGCATCCATTAACACACAAAAAACTGCACTAGCGGCCCACTGTGCAGGGAGCGGACACAATCCCGATTTTGAAGCTGTGAGCATATTACAGCAAGAACAACACTATAATAAACGTTTCACATTAGAAATGCTCCACATAATTAACACACTACCAAACAAGAGACTAAACTACAAAACGGACCCAGAAAACTGCGCCCACTTATTCAGGCACCTGCTTGACACTTGTAATATTAGTTCTAAACTGCACGAAAAACGAGACGGACGTCGTGGAGCTAAAATTTAATTAATGTATGTATGTATTTATGTATGTTTTTGATGTGTTAGCTTTTTCTTGTATGTTAATAAAAAACTTGTGTAATTGTTGTAGCCCCTGAAGACGATCTCCGGAGGAGATTGAAATATATTGGGAAATAATGTATTTGAATGTGTTTTAATACCATTAACACCCAGACCTCAAGCCGGCATTAAAAAGGATTATTTGATGAAAATTAAGAAGGTTTTGGTTCAGAAAAATTTAATGATTGCAGGGCATAGCGTATAAAAACCTTTTGCACTGACTCCAAACGACTAAAATGAAATTGCTGGTATGGATTTCAAATGAATGCGCCATACTCTAACTTAGATCGGATAAAGGCAGAATATAAAGTTTTAAAAGTATAAGTATCCCGACAATCTTGAGTTATTCGACGAACAAAAGCGGACATGGAGAACGCGTTTGCGATACTGAAGTTTATATGCGTAAGGAAAGAAAACTTCGGGTTGAAATAAATCCCAAGGTCCTTGATTTCATTAACCGGCAATAAAAACGAGTTAGAAATATGATACGAAGTTCGCAGAGGCTTATGTAGTTTGGCAAATGTAATTTTATAGCATTTTTTAATATTAAGACACAATCGATTTTTTATACACCAATTATGCAATTTGTCAATCTCAGATTGAAGAGCAGGAGAGTCACTAGGGCTTTTTATCACTGAATAAATGTTTAAGTCGTCAGCGTACAAAAGAAACTTAGCAGTTGAAAAGCATAACCCGATGTCATTTATGAATAAAATGAAAAACAAAAGACCCAAGATGCTTCCTTGCGGGACACCGGAAGTAGAAGTAAATGTTTTGGAGGAAACTCCATCTAGAAAAACGAAACTCTTCCTTTCCGCTTTGACTTGATCTACCGAAGAAAAACCGAATGAAAGCCTAGTTGGGAGAGTTTAGCAACTAATATCTTGTGGGATATCCTTTAAAATGCTTTGGAGAAATCCGTATAGATTATATTCACTTGGTAGCCATTTTGGAAGGCATTTAAACAGTCGTCAGAAAATAATGCAAGGTTGGTTGTCATAGACCTGCCTGGAACAAAACCGTGTTGGTTCAGACAAATATAATTTTTAATATTGAAGAGCAGTTTGTTTTTAATAATGCATTAGAACAGTTTTGATACGGAAGTTAGCTTCGAGATGGGTCTGTAGTTACTAACGTCGCTTTTGTTTCCAGATTTGAAGAATTGCATGATTGATGTGATTTTCCAGTCATCAATGAAAATTCCAGACGCAAGAGACCTATTAAAGATTACTTTCAGCGGAACAATTAATGAATGACATTTTTTAAGAAGAATAACACTGGACCACAAATTTCAACTTTTTCTCTTTACCANTTTTTTTGCAAAAACGGTAAATTGCAAATATCTCAAAAACGGTACCATAGAATTAAAAATAACCTTGATTTTCGGAATCAGGGGGTGATTTTACATACGAATTTCATAACGGCGTCTCTGGTAAATTTTGGCCGTCGACCAGTGTAATCGACGGGCTATAAAGATCCGTTTGCATTGAAAGCTTTAGTCCATTAACACCTTCATAAATGTCTTCATCAGTTAAAACTAGAGAGCCATAGTTGAAGGAATTATTTACGACATCTGCGTTCTCCGAAAATAGGTCCGTATATTCAGCATCAGTTAGATCATCATCGGTGACAAAGTTTGAAGAGAAAAAATCAGCAAAGAGATCAGCAGCTTCAGAGAGAGTTGGTAGAGACGTCACTATAAAAAACTGAGTTATGGACAGTAGAAACAATCTTTCTAGATTTAATATACCTCCAAAAACTTTACGGACTACTTTTGATTTGTGTTTCAAAATTACTAATGTACTCTTTGTAGCGTGATTTATTCATGTTGTTGAATTGGGTCCTGTACGAGGAGTATAAGTCAAAGAATTTCTGATCTTAAGTTAATTTATATTTTTTAAGAACTTATTTCTCAAGTTCTTTAGATGTTTTAGCTTCTTTGAATACCAAGGAAGCTTATAAGGTACTTTAGCATGCACTGGAATGAACTCTTTACATAAATTAACGGCATTACTTTTGAATAGATTAAAGCACGCTGCAGCATCAGACGCGCCAAAAGCATCATCCCATTCAATATCTAAAAATAAATTATTGAAAAATTCCCAATCACACGAGTTTTAATTAAATAAGATATTCTGGCTTTCTTCAGTAATATCAAAGAATTCTAGAAACTCAATTTCAAGCGCTAGTGGGTAATGATGAATATTGGGTGGTGAGATTGATACTGCAGTGATATCAAGATAAAACTTAATGTTAGAACTTAGAAAGATAAGATCCAAAGTGTGATTTAAATTTTTTTGGAATCCATTAACCTCAACTAAGTCATTTCCCATCAAATTGTGGACAAAATATGATTCCATGTCGCTACTAATATTAGACGGGGTTAGAAATAAATTATTATCTAAGTAGGACCAAATAATTCTACTTAAATTAAAATCGCTCTGCATAAACGCTCCGCTGTGCTTGCCGATATAAAAGCATAAACAGACGGCAGCGTTGATCCGGATCAACTCGGGAATTAACTGCAGTTGATCCGGATTAAGTCCGAGTTTATCCGGATCAACGCTGCCGTCTGTTCAAGCTTTACGACATTACACCTTTATGACGACTTCTTAAATGAGCTCTCCACTCTGTAGATCTTGTCCTCGTACCTTGGATTTCAATAAGACGTAGCGCAAATGCTGCAGTGCGCACAACGCGATTCCACTTCAAGAAACGTTTAACTTCAACTACCTCATCAACTGCCCCTATATGCATTAGGTGGCGTTTCATCTCCTTCTTCGTGTCTATAGGTGGATATACGTCGACCGGAGATTCGTCTTTAACCATGTATAGAAATTGAAGGCCACTAAACCATCGACCATCATTTTGTAGGCTTATCTTAATTACTCATTTAGTGGCTTCATCTGCTACATTAAGTTTGCTCGGTATCCACCTCCACTCATTTGGATTGGTTAAACCAAGAATTTCGATTACTCGAAATCCTACAAACTGGCTATATTTGCGATAACCGGAATGTAGCCAACTCAAGACCGTCTTAGAATCCGGCCAGTACAGCTTTCGACTGATTTGTAAAGTATAGTTTTGAAGAATGTGAATTACAAATCTAGCACCAATAAGCGCTGCCGTGAGTTCCAAGCGAGGGATGAATGTCAGCTTCAATGGTGGTATCCAATCAATGAGCACACAATATTTTCACCGTCAGTGATTCTGAAATAGGGCTTGTTGAAGTTGCAATCACATATTCGTATGCATGTACATATATGTGTATGTGTGTGCGATTATATATTAGGGTGGTTCATCCTTTTAAAGTTTGGTTTAGGCTTATGGCCTAAACAACCGCAGTGTTGCGCGAATTATTAAAGTATCGCGTTCTGTGTGAATTTCTAGCAATATATTATCAGTTGGGCCATTGCAACAATGTTGCCATTTTTCATCAGTACGGCAGTAATTCCACTTTTATTTCGTCTCTCGAACAAGCCCATATTCAACTGCAGTGTATCCATTCTCGCTAGCATCTACAAGAGTATGCAGCTGCACGTCGAGCAAGGTATAGTTAGCGAAACATTTCAGATAACAGCAGCTAATGCGGTTGTTTTCTAAATCCGCATTTTTTCTCATATAATCCGATTGGAGAACTTCGCTGACAAAATCTCCCAAGTAACAGCGCTGCACCAGATTTCTTGCATTAAGATCTTTGCGTATATAAGAAAATGACTTAGCAGCCCAAGGGGATCATAAATCGACCCACATGCGCGCAGTACCTCTCTTTTTGTAGTGAAGATTTCGTTTTCGAAATCTGGCGCGTTTAGGTTGTTAACATATTGCGAAATATTCGCAGCATAAGTTGCGCCGAAAATCATAACATTCATTATGTAATTTTATGGCTCCATGTCAGCCTTGCATTGTCGCCATAAAAGCTTTACACATGTTGATCTTCAGATCTAATGAAAATCTGGTGAAACATTTCGGCAATGTAAACACACCGCGACAGACTTTCGTCTAAATCGATGTAACGTGCCGGGCAGCGATTCTAATAAATCAGGCCCTTTTAGCAGTAACGTGTTAAGTGACTCCCCATTAACCTTGGCAGAAGCATCCCATACTATTCTTGTTTTGCCATGTTTGTTTTTGTTGAACACGGCGAAAATTGGCAAATACCACACTTTCTCGTGAGCTTCTTCGTGCTTATCTAACTTGCGTTGTCATAAAAAAGCTTAGCAGTTTAGGATCAGCATTTATCTTTTTCTCTAGACACAAAATTCTTTTCTTTGCCATATTATAACTATGTGGTAGTTCAAAATTGTCATATCGCCACAACAGCTCGGGTTCTTAGTGACCATCGCCGCGCTTTCTGGCTAGTACCTTCAGTATATTTACACAACGCTTATCTTCAGTACTGGCCTTTAATTGAGACGAGAATTTAACGCCTATATTTTCTAATGAGTAAAATGGTTTTACAATTTCTTGCAGCTTCACATCGTTGCTTCACATCACAAAATAAACATGATAAAAGATAAAAGAAATTTTTTTCAGTAAATTTTACTGAGTATTGTCTGCGATGAATTCACAAAGGGTTTCCGCCCAAAATGTTTATTTTAGTATGGTTTTGGTCTAAGAAAAGTTATCCTTCATAAGATCACTTTGTTATGATGACAACTTTAAGAGGAATTTGAAGAAAAGATGCATTGCTTTTGAGTTAAACCATATTCCAGCGCAGCTTGAGTCACATCGAAAGGGGATTTTAGCAAAAAAAAAGGACGAGCACTCATCGGTTCCTTAAAAGATTTTAAGAACGGATTTAAATAAAAAAACTTCTTGTAAAAAAATAATGTTACCTAAAAGTCTCGATTTTCGATTGTTTCAGCCGTGTAAAATAATGTAGAAAGGATACAGAAAACATTTATAAAAAGTAGTCTGAGAAATGAATACCGGAAAAATCGTTATTTTAAACTATTTTGTAAGGTAATGTTAATAATTTAAGTGTGCTCTGCCCAATCCACAAGAAAGGCGACTCCGCCATTCCCGCCAACTACCTCGGGGTAAGCCTTCTAAGCATAGGTTGCAAGTTCTTATCGAGCGTATTGTGTGAAAGACTGAAGCCAACCGTCAACGGTTTGTCAAACTTAAGAGCTACGTAAATCACACAAGCTACTCGTTAAACCTACTTTAGTATTCTCCCAAACACTTTTTTGTAGATGAAAATAAATTTCAAATTAAATATCGATATGGCGGGTAAAGTATCGAAGTGTCTTCGATATATCGACCTGGAAATATCGATTCAAAAAATCGATTGTCGCACCATGAAATATCGATATTCAGAATAATCGATACGATATCGAACATTCCTACTATACAGTTATAATATCGAGAAAAAATCGAGGAGAATTTCGTTTATTTGGGAACCAGCATTAACAACGATAATAATGTCAGCATTGAAATCCAACGCAGAATCTCTTGCCAACAAGTGCTACTTTCGACTGAGTAGGCAATTAGGGAGTAAAGTACTCTCTCGACGTACGAAAACCACACTCTATAAGTCACTCATAATGCCCGAGCTGGTATGTGGCGCAGAAGCATGGGCAATGACAACATCCCAAGAGGCAGATCTTGGAGTATTCGAGAGAAAGATTTAGCGGAAGATTTACGGGCTTTTACGCGTTGGCGACGGCGTCTACCGCAGGCGATGGAATGATAGCCTGGGGCCTATTTCCTAAAAGTGACTGGTGCGACAATTGTCGACTCTTCTTTAAAATTTCACTGCCAGAATTGTCGGCGTCTTTGTTTCTGTTTCATATACGCTTGTAGGTTGTGAAAATTTTTTGGACAGTGATATTATGGAAAATTTTCGACAATTGTGCTGACAATTGTCACTCTGACAAAATTGTCGCGACAATAGCGACAAAACCGAATAGCTCCGTCGGAAAGCTTTCACAGGTGAGTTTTGTAAATTCATTTATATGGTAATTGCGCGCATTTCATTACTTTTCATTAATTTGAATATTTCTTAAAACTAAAATAATGCAAATGCAATTATTACATATGATTTACATATAAATTTCATATGACTGGCGACAATTTTGTCAGCGACAATTTTAAACCCCGAAAATGACAATTTGTCACTTTTTCGATGGAATTTCTCATGGAATTTATGAGGTGGTGACAATTATTTTTATGAAACAAAACACCAACCAAACTGTCGAATTGCCACTGACAACATGGAAAATACGTGTCGTTATAAAATTATCACTGTCGCTTTATGAAATAGGCCCCTGATGACGCTCCAGCTCTGAAAATATTCAACTCGGAACCCGCTGGTGGTAGCAGAGGAGGAGGGAGGCGCCCACTGCGATGGAAAGACCAAGTGGAGAAGGACTTGGCTTCACTTGGCATTTCCAATTGGCGTTAGCTAGCACAGAAGAGAAACGACTGGAGTGCTTTGTTGAACTCGGCCAAAATCGCTTAAGCGGTTACAGTGCCAAATAAGAAAAGAAGAAAAATAATTGTAATAAAAACGATTCTAAAATTACTTACCGCATAACCAAGGATTTTCACAGAGGATAATGAAGTCTACGACGGCGTGCTCCATTTCCAAAACAGTCGTTGATTTTCCCACCATAACAGTTATACAATTTGATTTAGAACTTTTCTCAGTAGGCATTCCACCAGAAAATATTGTAAAAGAATCGCTGAAATATAAAAATATATTTGAAAAATATCTGTCTTTTTTTGTTATTTTTTGGCCTAATAAATCATACTAAACAATTTTTATTGAGCATTTTGCCGTTTTTGTTTGAAAAATTATTGTGGAAAAAACAACAGTAGTTTATAGGTGGTAGAAGTTATAGCTGCTATTTCGGAGATCACCACATCTCCTCATCAGACTTCTTCACTGGGATTCGACACAGCGACCCCAGCTTACAAAGTGAAACGTTTAAAGTAAAGTTTATTTCCGGACTGAATATCATACAACATAGAAAATCATGCTACAAAAAAGAAGGTAGTTTCAATAAACAACTTTTTGATTAAAAAGCCCATGGGCTGTGAAATTTTTCCAACAACACATATTAATTTCACATGAAATTTTGACACACCCAAAACTGCAGTATAAAATAAATAGATAAAAACAAATTTTCAATCAAACTGATTTGTATAGTTCAGGGCGTCTTTTAGTAAATGTTTTGGAGGCTGTTTTAATATATCCTATCTTATTATATGTATATTTCTTAGCTTTTCTACATTCTGAGAAGTTGAGAGAATGAAGTCTAATGTTCTTTTTTGGTCAACTACGACGTTTAATTTCATTTTTTGCAATCATTAGTTCATTTCGCCCATACCGGCTGTACCGATTTTTTTGAAATTTCGGACACAAATTATCCAAGAATGGTTATAGGCTAAAACAAAACCGATATCTAAAGGGGGTGTGGAACCTCCCATACAAATAAAAATTTTCATAGTGCATATCTCTGGAAGTATTTGTGGTAGAGTCCTGGAACTTGATATGGATATATGTATATGAAGTCAATCTCAAGCTCATGGAAAAATATGGGTTTATTGGAAAATGCAGCGTGCCACCGTAGAACTTGGAATAGAGGTAAATGAAATCAATCCCAAACCTATGAAANTCGCCCATACCGGCTGTACCGATTTTTTTGAAATTTCGGACACAAATTATCCAAGAATGGTTATAGGCTAAAACAAAACCGATATCTAAAGGGGGTGTGGAACCTCCCATACAAATAAAAATTTTCATAGTGCATATCTCTGGAAGTATTTGTGGTAGAGTCCTGGAACTTGATATGGATATATGTATATGAAGTCAATCTCAAGCTCATGGAAAAATATGGGTTTATTGGAAAATGCAGCGTGCCACCGTAGAACTTGGAATAGAGGTAAATGAAATCAATCCCAAACCTATGAAAAATGGGGGTATATGAAAACGATCTCGTAGCCAGCTACGAGAGCTAGCGGTGTAAGCCATATACATTAAAATTCGTCACGCATAGATACCTCTGAGAATAGAATACTGAGATGAGGCATTTTTCCAATGGAAATATGTACAGAAAAACGGGCGCGACGCCTTCTGGAAAGTAACACGATCACAGGGTGTATCCCTAGAACCATGTTAAGCTAAACCTTGAGGGATTACATTCTTGCCAAGACCGACAGGCATAAGCTGAAATTGCGTCGCAAGTTTTACGATCGGCTTGGGTAAGGTTTAACCAATTAACCCCCCTTTGTTTTCGCCGCTACTGAATTCTATAAACTGTCAGCTTTCACACAATTTAAAATGTACATGTGTATTTAAAAATGTCATGAAAATTGTGTTGCTAGCTTCATTTAGCAAAAATGTTGCAAGCTTTTTCACAGCGTGAACAGAATACTACTTTGCAGAGGAAATGTTGTGGAATTTCACACTTATTTCACAGAAAGAAATTTTATATGCAATTTAACAGCTTTTTCACGTGAAACAGGAATAAAATACTATGCTTAAGAACAAAGATTTTTAAATCGACAAAAAATTAATAAGAAAATTTGAAGGATTTTATTAGATATTGGGTATGGTAGCATGAAATGTCACAATCTGCTTAATTGTCAGGTTATTAATATGGCGACGAAAAAGTGACAATGGATCTACCTTGTTTTTTGCATCATGTAGAAAATTTTAAGACAACCATTTTCTTCAAAGTTAGCAAGATCAATTGAAGATCAAAAAGTAATTTTTAACAAAGTGAAAACATGTCATTTTCTGCTCGCCAATTTTTTGAAAACTTCTGGTGTATAAAAATCTGGCTTGTGTTTAAGACGAGTTGAATTCCGAATTACAGATTTTATTATTTTTTTTATAGGCTTAATGACTGCATTATGTATAAGTACTTTATAATCTAGTTTCAGTTTTGATTTACTGTTTATGAGCCAGTTCACGCTAGCTGACTTTAGCTTCATTTGTGTACTCTTGGTTGATATGTGTTTGCGCCAAGTTAGTCTCCTATCCAAGTGTATTCCTAGATATGTCACCTCATTGGCTTGTGGAATATGGACATTATTTAATTTGATTGGGGGCATACTTGCGGTCTGAGTGAAAATGTTGTTTACACTTCTGTTCATTGACTTTTATGCGCCAGTTTGCCAGCCATTCTTCTATGCGTAGTAAATGTTCCTCTAGTACTCTTGAAGCTCTATTGGGACATTTATTACGACTTACTAAGGCAGTATCATCAGCGAAGATGGATGTTAGTATATCCTTGCTAGTTGGAATATCTGAAGTGTAGATGATATACAGCATAGGCCCGAGTGCACTACCTTGAGGAACGCCAGCCGTTATCGACATGTCTTCTGAAGTGAACTTAGATACTTTCACAGCAAATTTTCTGTTAGATATGTATGATTCAAATATTTTGTGGAATTTCGTCGGTAACAATTTTTTTATTTTATATATAAGACCGTCGCGCCACACTTTGTCGAATGCTTGTGCCACATCGAGAAAAATTGCAGAGCAGTACTCTCTGAGCTCAAATGCCCTTCTGATTTCATTTGTAATTCAATTAACTTCTTCAATTGTACCATGTTTTTCTAGGAAGCCAAATTGGAGTACTTTTTCGAATACTTTGGAGAGACAGGGCAGTGAGCTTATTGGTCTGTATGAAGACGGCTGTGTTGCGTCTTTTCCAGGTTTGGCTATCATGATTATCTTCAACCTTTTCCTTGATTTCGGAAAGTAACCGAATTTGAGGATAGTGTCGAAAAGGTCAGAAAGAATTGCTAGTGCAACATTCGGTAGCTCTATTAGCATTTTCGGAGTTATCAAATCAGCACCCGGCGATTTCTTTTGATTAAGCTGCTTTACTATAGATTTTATTTCTAAAGAGTTCGTCTTGCTAGGTGTGTATAACTCATTTTTATTTTTGGTTAACCGTGGCAGCCTGAAGTTGTTCGTTGGGCAGTTTAGCTGAAACACATTCTTTAAATGGTGTGAAAAACACTCGGCTCTCTCCTACGAGCCCAGGTACCACTTTGGTTCCTAATGGCATTTCCGTAGCCACTGGAGGTTTGAAGTATTTTAGCGATTTTCATAGAGAGTATTTTTCAGTAGAATTCGGGGAAAGCTTCTTAATGTACCTTTGCAAGTTGCGATCCTCTGCACGTTTGAGTGCTTGTTTCCGTTTTCTACTGGCAGCTTTATACAGTAGCTGTGAGGTTGGTGAGCGATGGCTCTGCCACTGTCTTTTTAGGCGCCGCTTTTCTGCCACAAGCTTTTCTATTTCTGTACTTGTAACTGATGTAGGCGTAGGTGGTACTTGGACTTGTTTTGGTGTCGCCAGTCCAGCGGCTGAAGTAAGTGTTTCTTTAAAATCTTCAACAAAGGAGTCTATATCACCCGCGCAGTTAAGTGCAGCGATTAATTTAAGGTGGATACTGATGTACTTTTTATATTTAAGCCAGTTGGTGTTATTTAAAGTTAGACGAGGCTCAATCTCGATGTTTTGGGGTTGTTGAAATAGTTTTATTAATATAGGGGAGTGATCGGATGATAGTTCATCTAGAGTTTCTGCTGTTATGTTATTTCTGTCTATGTTTCTTGTAATTGCGAAATCTATTAGGTCTGGTATCTACTTTATTTCGTATGCCAGTAAGTAGGTTTACCAAGCGATGTGACCTCTAGTCTATTGTGCCTGTTTATAATACTATTGTATAACTGCCGGCCTTTTGGGTTAATAAGGCGTAATCCCCAGTACGTATGCTTTGCGTTGAAGTCGCCTCCTGCCAGGAATCTATTACCCAGGCTATCAAAGAAATCTTTAAAGCCATTTTCAGAAATTAAAAATCGCGGTGGTCAATAAATAGCCGATAGATTTAAGTCTCGGTCGCGGTTTCGTAAGCATATGGGAGTTGCTTGCAGACAGGCTGTGGCTTTTGAATCTAGAATATTGTGCATTAGGCGATTTCTAATCATCACCGCTGTGCCTCCATAAGCTTTACCATCTGGGTGATTTGTGGCATAGAATTTGTATCCAGGTATGGAGAAATTATACTTATTTGTTAAATGTGTCTCGGACAGTACATAACATCTATGTTATATTCAGTGAAAATGGATGAGTTCTAATCTACGCTGGTTTACACCGTTAGCGTTCCATAATCAAATTTTCAACTCACTCATTTTTTATTCACTAAAATTTGCAACAATTGGGTTTGAGCCTTTATGATCTTGAATCATACTTTGCATAGTAGACATGAATTGAGTCATACACTGGGTAAGATTCAATATCATTTGTTCTAGGCCACAAGTGGGGGGGTTCGGCTGCATTTGCTCAGTATTATTCCGTTTAATTTTTTGCAAATGTTTCTTGATTGGAGTTTGGTTTCGCCGTGCTTGACTGCGTTGTTAGTTTTAATGCGTGGGCAAAAGAAACGTTGGGAACTCGCTGCGCGTTGGCAAAACAGGCTCCTGGGGCTCTATTCTGCAACTGTGAGAAAATGTAGTGTACACCGAGTGCAAAACTCACAACCAAAAACTCACCGACTAAAATTCAGCGAGTTTTTCGGAAGAGAAGTGTACACAATTTTGACAGTTAAAACTCATTCTCACACATGCTGAATCGCAAAATGAGGAAGTGTACACAATTTTGACAGCTAAAACTCATTTTCACTCTTCCTGAATCGGAAAATGAAGAGTGCACACAATTTTCAGTGTACACTTGAAAACTCAGAGTTACACAATAGAGCCCCTGGTGTAGTGGTTGATGGCGTGAGGTGTTGGTATGCAAGAATGATAGAATACAAGATTGCGCCGATCAGAGAGGATTTTTGAGAATAACTTTTGTGTGACGTCACACTGGTGCAATTGCGAGAGAGAAATACCAAAACGTGAGCAAGAATGGAAGAAGAAGAAAAAATGTTGCAAGGAAAACGTAAACAAGTTGCACAAGTGTGACGTCATGCAAACCACGATTCTGTCAAATTCGTTAAGAGAGGAATAGCGGTCCGAGATCGGCGCAACCTTTGTATTCTCTCAATCGTGGTTGGTATGTATGAGAGCTAGTTGGAGTGGTGGAAGAGCGTACGGCTGTGTTGCGCTGATTCATGCGAGACTTTAAGTCTTTGTATACAGGGCATCCCCTATAATTGGCGGTGTGGTTACCTCCGCAATTACTGCATTTCTTTACAGTCACATCAGCTTTGATAGCCTTGCAAGAAGCGGAAGCGTGAAGGTCGCCACAAGCAACACACACTGGACGCAAGGTGCAGTATGTTCTGCTATGCCCAAATTCTAGACAATTTGTGCACTGTACGGCACCGTTTCGCTTGTGCGGCGCCTCCACTGTTGTTCTTCGGTGTAGAAGGTATCGTAAGTTGTAGATTGGGTGCACTGCGTTTTTATTGATTGGCTTTCTTTCTGGCTTAAGTTCTACCTTAAACATAGGCTGAGCGATTTTTCCTTTGATGATAATATTGACAACATTTTTAACAGCAAATCCTGCCTTCTATAGAACATGAGCAATATCTTCAATGGGTACACTTGATTCTATGGCCCCTATTACACAGGGCAACACTGATTTTGGTGCGGCAAATGTTAAATCTGTTTTTGATAGACTTTTTTGAGCTGATTACGAATCCGTAATTATAAAGATTCCATCACGTACAGATTTTGAGAAAATCGTGGTCAAAGTGTCAAAAACTGGGTTTTTTTTCAATATTTGAGAAGCTCGAGCAAAGAGTAAAAATGTGGTAGAACCTTCCACTTAGGCTTAACTTAAAGCTAGAACCCTAGGCTACTGCCCCTGAAAATACCATCCCTGCACCTTTACTTGATGGCCATTTATAGTCATTTGTTGAACAATAAAAAAATGCTGGCAAATTGTGCTATTTGAAAAAAAAATGCTGCCAAAATCAGTTTTTGCTGTTCAATAAACGACTATAAGTGATCTTAGGGTCAAGACGAAGAGATGGTATTTTTAGGGATTGTAGTCGAAAGTTCAAGCCTTAATTTAAGCTTAAGTGGAAGGTTCTATCACCTTTTGTTTAATTGCGGCAGGGACTCAAACTTCGCCAAAAGTCAAATTTTACTACTCAATAAATTACTATAAGTTACCCTAAATTCAATGTTCAGGAATGGTGTTTTCAAGGATAGTAGTCGAGGGTTCTTGCTTTAATCTAAGCCTAAGTGGAAGATTCTATCACCTTTTTACTCTTTGCTAGAGCTTCTCAAATATTGCAAAAGCCAGATTTTTTGACACTTTGACTTCGATTTTCTCAAAACCTGTACTTGTTGGATCCTTTGTACTTACGGATTCGTAATCAGCACAAAAAAGTCTGTCAAAAATAGCTTTAACATTTGTCGCACCAACACTTTTTTTTTCATTTTTTGTTATGTTTTCATAACACAGTTACATTCGATCTTCGACTGTGGTCGAAAGTGCTGATCGAACGAATTTTCATTTGGTATTATGGCGCTAATTCGATGAAGAATAGCGCTATTGTGAACTTCGCTCGTTTATGTTGTTCACAATAGTATATTTTTCACCGCTGAGAAGCTTTGTTTACAAATCGAGCAAACTAAATAGTGTGCTTATACATATTTATGTAAATTTGTGCAAATTAAAATGAAATAAAAAAGAAAGCAAGTTTATAAAAACGTGGTAAAAATTAGTACAACGAAGTTCTGGGGTTCTTCGATTCGTCAGAGGATGAGAGTTTAGTGAACTGACCAGGAGTAGTAAATGTTTAAGAGAGTTTAAGTGTAGTCTTTACAATATATTTTGACATAAAATATATTTAAGAAATTTGTCTACAGATTTACTAAAACTTCCGACTGTCTAAAGAGGCGTTTTTGAGCCAAATCTATTTAAAATATTTTAAAACTATCCACAGCTCTATGATTTGTTCTCAGAGATCGTGCCAACTGAGTATTGGGATTTTCTTTCACAAGTAAAAGCAGCCTTTCGAGCTTGTGTTTTGTATTCACGACGTTAAAACTGCATGAAATTGATAAACAAATTTTTAAAATTAGTGTCTACTCGCCAAAAAGTAAGAAAACAAATGCAAAATCATACATTTTTCACAATTTTCTAACACTTCGCTACCCCATCGAATGCAAAATTCTGTTCGACAGAAAATTCGATACTCAACGAAAATTTCGACACGGTTGCATAGCTCATAATACGAATTTCACTTTCGATCTTCGATAACCAGCGAAGATCGAAAATCGAATGCAACTCATAATAAGGGCCTATACCTTTTATTACTACTTGCAGTCCTTTGCTGCTTTTGAGCTGGTACGTATAGAAGTTTTTCTTATCGTCATTAAGGTGTTTGGTTACCAACCGGCAATTTTCTTCAGTTAGAATCTGATGTTCGGTCCCTTTAATGTTGCCCTTGGTAATTGACGTTACGTGGAACGTATTGTCTCCAATAAGCTGAATTAATTTATTTACGAGCTCACTACAGTTTTTCTCTCGTAAATAAATTGGGGGCGGTTTGGGTTTGGCTTTGGAAACTTCATTCGGCTCTTTGTCACATTCATTGTCCAGAATCGCAAACTTATTTCACAGTAGAGGGTTAATGACAGTGCTTTTCGTTTTTGCAATTTTTGACGTATTGCAATTTTTTGCTGCTGTGGGCTTAGTTTTCTTGCTTGCATTCTGTTGTGCCGTATTACGAATTAAATTCTAGCGTATGAAATTCGATATCTGCCGTTTAACGTTAAATTTTGGTATTACCATACGATAGCTATCGTATCAGCTGTTAAATTTCTTACGCTTGCAGGCGGTTGTCCATTTTTACACGATACGATACAATTTAACAAGATTAAAGGGATGTAAGTATTTAAATGAATAACATGAAATTATGGAAACGATTTGAACAAAATACTGCAATTTTTCAGGACAAAAATTGCGAGAAAAAAACAAAGTTGATCGTGTTGCTTCTCAAAGGGGTACGGTTTAGTTACTTGTACAAGAATTTTGGATTGTTGTGTCCAAAGGCGTGACCCGAATCTAAAAACTTTAACATACACGTTTAGTCAAAGGATTGAGCTTTAATTCAAAACAAAGATTTCAAACTTCCAAGCACTGGTTTATTGATGAATTCGGTTTGAAGAATGCACATTTTTATAAACACAGTAGAAACCTTAGGTTGGGGTAATCCAATAACGCCTCGTTGCAACACTCTGTTGGTATGATCCCTGAGAAAGAAATATCAGATTTGTGAAAACCTTTAATATATTCGGTATGGATGGCGTTTTTTACGTGGGCGCAGCTCGTTCTCTACTTCTGTTAGAACATATCGATGGCTGAGTGGAAGATCGACCTATCTCGGCTGCCAGTTCGAAAACGCTCTATCTCAAAAAACTTTTCAAGAACGCCCTATTTCAGAATTTTATTGAAAAACACCCTATCTCAAAATTCGGTTCAAAAACGCCCTATCTCACTTCAAAATGTATTGAAAATATGCTGAGATAGGGCGTTTTTGGATCGGCAGCTGAGATAGGGCGTTTTTAAAACGAATTCTGAAATGGGGCGTTCTAGAAAAGTTTTTTGAGATAGAATGTTTTAGAACTGGCTGCCGAGATAGGTCGATCTTCCTCTCAGCCATCGATATGTAACAGTNTTTTTGGATCGGCAGCTGAGATAGGGCGTTTTTAAAACGAATTCTGAAATGGGGCGTTCTAGAAAAGTTTTTTGAGATAGAATGTTTTAGAACTGGCTGCCGAGATAGGTCGATCTTCCTCTCAGCCATCGATATGTAACAGTTTCTTTCGAAAGTCGAAAGTTTCTCTGAAATCTAAAGAATTGTTTTTAATAATTCACAAATAAAACTCATTCCTGTTACTTACATTATCGAGTTCTTCTCCAGAGGATTGGAAGCATCTCTCAATTGCCTGCTTACTGTATTCTCTATGCGAGTTTCATCAATTTGAATTTATATAAAACGCATTTGGGGTTGACGGAAACATGTTTTATCTTAATTTTGTATGGCTTATGGAAATTTTCGCGACTTTGAAGTTCAAAATGTTCGCTATGAAAATATATTATCTAGACAAGAACAGCTTTTTCATTTAAATTCACAACAAATAGTTAACAAATACCACTGTTATTCACAATAGTACATCTATCGGGCGTGTGGAAACCATAATACGAAATCTCATTTTATACGATACACTTGCAAGCGTTTATCGTCTATCGTATGAAAATTCATAATAGGGGGGTTGTATGTACCTATCAATGCCCGTTTGAGTCAATGTACGGGTTGTTGGATTAAGTAGGTCAACTTGCTCTGCGATGCGTTGCTTGGCTTGGGCTGGTGCCGATATTCCCGTTTGTGCAGGTGTGGGTGAACTGCGCTCTGAAACCACTGTCATTGCTTAAGTCGTGGTTATAGTCGTTGTTGTGAGAGCTGCGCTCACTGTTTTTACTGTGCTTGTTGCTAAGCTAGTGCTTTGTTGTTGCGTTAGAACAACTTGGTCTACCAGAGACATTGGCGACTGTGCATGCCAAGATGTAATGCACGATGTTTGGGGGGGGGAGGGAGAGAACGATTTATCGAACGGCAAGGTTTATTTCACTGCACTTGGTGTTTGTTTCACTATTCGGTAAGCGCGGTGGGGCCGGAGCTGCTTTTATTTTATTGTATGTTGGCACATTTAGTTTAATTTCTCGCGGCATTGCGAAAATTCAGAAAAGGTAGTTTATAATTATAGGCAAATAAGCAGAAAGCTTATTTATGCTTAGTATTAGTATTGTCTTTTCGCATTGGTCTTGTTCTTTTTTTCTTTGCTTTACGTGAAATATTATTCTTAATAATTTCTCGATTAAAAAACACGTCCGCACAGGTTGACAGTCTTTCACAGAATTACAGATGACCTTAAAAAATCTTGTGGAGAAGAACGACGTTGAAATGCAGAACTCGTATAATCAGTTAGAACGGAAGTTATTGGAGAAGGCATCGCAGATGAAATTGATTTTCCCGTTTTATCCTTCTTCCCATTTCTGTGTCTATGAGGTACATTATTCTTCAGATGGGTTTCACAATTACTCCTTTTCTCCATGATTTACTTCCTCTGTAAAAATTTAGAAAATAAACCTTTTGATTAGCTACAACTTTTGTTTTTTCATCCATTGAAGTAGGCTTAGAGACTCTAGATGGTTGCAAAAGTGTGGTTGACGATTATGTAATAACTCCGATGGTGACTTCCCTTTTAGAGTTGGTGTGGATCTGTACGATGTGTTAACAGGGCATCATTAAAGTTTTTACCATCAGCCAATATTTTTTTCATGGCGGTCTTGAATGTCCTTACAAATCTCTCCGCTTGTCCATTTGAGGCTGGATGAAAAACGGCAGATGTTAAATGCTTAATACTATGAACTGTGCAGAATTTCGCAAATTCCTGAGAGGTGAATTGTGTTCCATTATCTGTAACAATAGTCTGAGGTAGACCTTTCATAGAAAAAATTTTTTGCAAGGCTTTTATAGTTGAAGTTGCTGAAATATTCTCCATTTTCATGACAAATGGAAATTGTGAGAAAGAGTCAACGCAAATTAACCACATATGGTTTTCGAAAGGACCTGCGAAATCCAAGTGTATTCTTTCTTAAGGCGATGATGCTGCAGGCCATGTAGAAAATTCTTTAGATGGATCTGATCTGTAACTGTTGCATGATGAACATGTTGATACAACTTCTTCTATATCCTTATCGATCTTAGGCCACCAGCAATAACGGCGAGATATTTGCTTTGTGCGGACAATACCCCAGTGTCCTTCGTCGGATTTGTCTTAGAATTACAATTCTATTGAAATCAGTTTGAAGAACTATAACATCTTTAATAATGGTAAAACCAAAGCGATGATTAAAATAAGGTAATATCTCCTTATCATTTACCATGGCAGGCCAGCCGTGTTTTATGTACTGGCAAACTTTACTTAAAACTGCATCCCTCTTTATTTGTTCTGCAATTTGAACATCAATTGGCAAATTTTTTATGTTTTCTACTAGATTGATTTCATATATGATATCATGTTGATCAGGCTCAGAGTTATCTTGACTTGGAAGACGTGAAAGTGTGTCAGCATGTAATTTTGTACTTTTATATAAAATTTAATAATCGTATCCTGACAAAATTATTGCCCAGATGCCAGAGGCTTATGATCAGTTACTAGAATAAACTTTCGACCATACGCAGCAATCTCTGAGTAATTCTTAATAAATGAACAATAGTAATTAACTTTCCCAATGACTGTAATTCTTCTTAATTTTTTGGATATGGTATTTTCCAGATTGCTTCTGTTCGATCCTTTGACTGTTGTATACCAGATGCGCTTATTATATGACCCAAGTACTCAACTTTACTTTGCATAAATGAACATTTATCAAGATTACAACAAAATCCACTTTCATATAATCTGTGCAATAGTAACCTAAGATTGCGAACATGTTCCTCATCGGTTTCGCCTGTGCAAATAATATCGTCTAAATAATTAACACAACCAGGAATTCCACTAATTGTTTGTTCAATCAAACGTTGAAAAATTGCAGGTGCACTGGCTACACCAAACGGTGGCTTCTAAATCCCTAAATCAGTTAGTCGTTTAGCCTCTTCTTCAAATATCTTATGAAGTGCGTATGGAATTGGTCTCGCTTGGTGTGAGGCAAATGAAGGTTCTTCACTACCGTTTTAATAGATGAAATCTATTTTGTATGAAATTTAACGTGTCAGGAAAAAATTTCGCGAGTGGGTTGGCTGAAAAATCCTGGCCATCATATTTTTAATTAAATATTCAAAAATTATTAATATTTCTTTAATTTTGCACTCATTTGTTTAATGAACAAATTACATATAAACCTATCGAAAGCATAAAGTCTCTGGAATGTGTTAAACAGATGAGTGAAAATTACTAATTACTAATTACTAATATTACCTACCTGTTCATACCTGCCAACCCGATATGTAGGCCAGGAAAAAAATAGACAAGTTTTCACATTCTATTGGCCTAATACTTTTGATTGGTATATAATTTGTACATTAAACAAATGAGTACAAAATTAAAAAAAAATAATAATTTTTGAATATTTAATTAAAAATATCCTGGCCAGGATTTTTTCAGCCAACCCACTCGTAAAATATTTATTAACACGTTAAATTTCATAGAAAAAAGACTTCATCCATTAGACAGATAGGTGAAGGTCGTGCCTTTGTCGGATCTTAGACTATACGTTTATGCGGCAGAATCAATGAATTCTTCATTTCATGAATGAGGCATTTCATGTCACCGCAGCCACCTCTGTGCGCGACCTCCAACGATTTCGACGAAAGTTGAAGAGATTTAAGGTCTAGGTGACATGAATATACGTGCAGCATATTTTGCCGATATGACGTAGGGTTGTCTATTTACACGGGACTTAAATTTTAAGAAAACGTCATACATACTTTCTTTAAAGTGCCGTATCTTGGAAACCTTTTAACGACACTTAATGGCTTTAATTATACATTTTTTACATTAATGTGCAACGTATAAAAAAAAAAGTAAACATTTTTTTTTGATTTTTTTTTATTATAGCATTTTTTTTAAAGTTTTAGTTTTACATAAAAATATTGTCTATAATGTCAACCTTAAGTACCCAAATGGGCGTAATGGGCTACTTAGGCGTATGGACTCTAGATCGTCTAACGCTCCAGCAATATGATAAATAGACATTGAAATTTTATGAAATTGTATATTTTTGAAAGAGGAAAGCTGTGTAAAAACAAAAACAATATGAACGAATCATATTAACTTTACTAAAGGGTCTGAAATATATAAAAAATCCCTTCATGGAAATGGCAGAATTGAACTTGTTTGCGACGGGATTGGAGGAAATTTTAAGAGACTAGCAGCTAGAGCAAGTCTTCAACTCCTGACTGAGGCATCCAATCGCGGGCCATTTTGTTAATCCCGGGATTTCGGGATCTTAAATTGGTAAAGCCGGGATTTCGGGATTTTATTAGATACCATTAATTTAAATATCCTAACAAACTAGTTTTGTAGTCTTGCTTTAGTACGGATACTAGAAATAAGAATAAATTTGTGTTTTAACCAAAGAAAAATAGCTGTCTTTATTTTATATCAGTTTAAAAAGCTAATTACAAAATTGAGCTGTTTCCTGTTAAAATATTTGTAATTATGTACTTAGATGTAAAATAGCCTAAATTTTTTAAGCGATTAAATCCGGCAAAAATACATTTTCAAAGCTATCTTACAAATGCTTATATCAAGATATAAAAAGCCTACACAAATATTGCCACTGATATAACTTATATCTAGCGACCAAAATGACAGCTGGGAAGCAAAAATTTTATCCTGTGGAGACGGCCGGTAACAGACCCGGCGAACTTCGTCCCGCCCAAAATTAGATTTTTAATTTAAACATTTTGGTCCAACAGTTTCTCCAACAATCTACATTTATGATTTGTACTGGCACATTCATCGGCTAAGACTATGGTTGGTGGTCGTTTGCCGCCTTAAATAACCGAACAAAATGTGTTATGTCCATGGGAAGATCCCTGGTGGCAACAATTAGAGGTCGGAAACTATCGATAGCACTATCGACACTATCGATGGTTTCAGACTATCATGACTATCGAGGGTGTAGACTATGGTTTATACTATCGACATTTTGGAACTCGTTAATTTGAAAGTGTCAGAAATAATTCAAGGAACCGTCTTCAATTGAGAAATTGTTTAAAACGCGTACGTTCGGTGTGGTTGATACATACTTATGTATGTGTACGAATGAAATTGAAAATTTATAAATATATAAAGCGAAACAAAAAAGGTAAATATGTGTAATCAATTAAGAAAATATTAAAATGAAGTGTAGAATATCTATAATTACTACAAGAGCGTGCAATTGCTGGCTTATGCCGATGACATCGACATCATCGGTAACAAAAACCGCGAGGTCTGTTCTGCCTTTTCCAAGTTGGATAGGGAAGCAAAGCGTATGGTGGTAAACGAGGACAAGACGAAGTATCTCCTGTCATCAAACAAACAGTCAGCACATTCGTGCCTTGGCACCCACGTCACTGTTGACAGTTACAATTTCGAGAAAGTAGAGAATTTCGTTTACTTGGGAACCAGCATTAACACCGATAATAATGTCAGCATTGAAATCCAACGTAGAATCACTCTTGCCAACAAGTGCTACTTTGGACTGAGTAGGCAATTCAGGAGTAAAGTCCTCTCTCGACGTACGAAAACCACGCTCTATAAGTCACTCATCATGCCCGTGCTGGTATATGGCGCAGAAGCATGGACAATGACAACATCCGATGAGGCGGCTCTTGGGGTGTTTGAGAGAAAGATTTTGCGGAAGATTTACGGTCCTTTACGCGTTGGCGACGGCGAGTACCGCAGACGATGGAACGATGAGCTGTATGAGCTTTACAACGACATAGACATAGTGCAGCGAATTAAAATACAGCGGCTCCGCTGGCTTGGCCATGTCGTTCGAATGGACACCGACGCTCCAGCTCTGAAAGTATTCAACTCGGAACCCGCTGGTGGTAGCAGAGGAAGAGGGAGGCCCCCACTGCGATGGAAAGATCAGGTGGAGAAGGACTTGGCTTCACTTGGCGTTTCCAATTGGCGTCAGTTGGCACAGAGGAGAAACGACTGGCGTGCTTTTCTGAACTCGGCCAAAATCGCTTAGGCGGTTACAGCGCCAAAAAAGAAGAAGAAGAGTAGAATATCTATTAATTTATTCCAGATTAATCCGGAAGATCTTGTTAATAGCAGCAACTGTTCAAGCGATTCTGGGGAGAGTGCCACGAAAAGCAGTAGCTCGCAAACCAAACGAAAAATAAGAATTTCCAAGGTTTTTAACTGAAATTATTAAATGAGCTAAAAATTTATAACTTGCATATATAAATGGTAATTGGCAATGAATTTTTACGTGCAGGTTTGGAACTACTTCGCTAAGTCAAACGACAAAAAATAGGCGAAGTGCTTAACATGCGGAAAGGAGTACAAAACCAGCGGAAATACTAGCAATTTAAGAGACCATTTAAAACGGTTTCATCCAAATGTGCGGAGTGGGGATTCGGACGTGGATGAAGCGTCTAGTAGCCGGCAGTCCAGTATAAGATCTGTTGCATCATATTTCACGGGAGCAGAGGAATATGACAAAACCTCGAAACGAAAGCAAGACATCGATTGCGCTTTAGCTAAAATGGTTGCAGAGGATTATCAGCCTTTAAATGTTGTCGAAGATAAAGGCTTTAAACACTTGATTCGCGTTTTAGTATGTTTTAGTTTAGGTATGTAATGCACAGCTAGGGTTGCCGTTTTGGGCTTTTCCTACAAAATTTTTAAGGTTTTGTTCTCGTTGGTAGGATGGTAGGACGCTTAAAATTTTGGTAGGTTCCTTTGCTTATAAAACAGAAAACATCTTTTTTTGTTGTCACTTTGTTAGCACTGTGGGTAGGCAAAAATTGGGACAATATAAGTTTTACCCTCAATCTGTTTCTTGGATGAGTCCAACCATAAAAAATCTCGTTGCTTACTGGCATAGGCAGAATTTCAGCAATTACCTTCGGCGATTCTCTGAACTCCGTATGCGCTATAAAAAGTTGCATCCACTGGGTATCTAAAGGGATATCAAGTAATTGATTTGACAGACGTAAAGGCAGGTTTATAAACCAGATATTTTTCTTTGAAATGCAGTGGCGAATCGCTAATAGATTCAACAATGACAAGGTTGTTTAAATATTTTAAATGGCATTAGAAGAGCGATTCAAATGCATACTACATAACAAATGTACGTGTTTACAGAATATTTCATTTTTTATCACACACGAAAATTAAAAAGAAACCAACTTATTGTTTCCATTAAATCGCAAGATCTCAAAGTTTTTAACCGAAACTTGAAGAAATTAATGGCAAACCTGCAGCGCGTAGATTTTTCCTCAGCCCGGCGGCTCCTACACCCGGACATTTGGCAAGCCTAACCGTGCGATTTTTCACGTCATTTACTCCGAAGGCTTTATTAGAACTATAAACTATGCGAATTTTTTGCCAATTTTTTTGGTTTTTCGCAATTTATTCGAAACTTTGAGGGCGTACAAGTCAAACGGATCTCAGATTCGCGTTCAAAGGGTCGAATTACATATCGGTACGTAGGTCTGCTTAAAAGCACACACCCACTTTTTATGTGTGCTATGTATATATCTACTAGCTATTATTCTGATCTTTCTGTTTACCTGGAAATCCTATTTTAAGTATAAAAACCAGCAAACAAATTTATTTACAGTCGTCAAACGCCGTTTTTTGGCTTTTGAACCCTATCTTGGTAGGAAAGAAAGTTTTTCAGTGGTAACCCTGTGCCAAGCGCCAAAACTTTGAAAAACGTTTTATTAAAAAACCGGTATGATTTGGCTGAGCAAAAATTGAAAGCCATTCTATCGGAGGTGCGTCACGTTAGCATAACTTGCGATGGCTGGACTTCTTTGGCCAACGAAAATTGTATAACCGTAACGTGTCATTTTATTGATGATAATTTTTTGCTGAGGTCAGCGGTTTTATCTACAAACATATCGAACTCATTGAAATTCGTTTTAAGAAACTGGTCTATTTTCGAAAAAGTCAGTTGCATTGTCACTGATAACGCAAATGCAATGATATGTGCATGCAACCTACTAGAAAAACGCCACATGCCGTGTGTTACTCACGCACTGAACGTACTTGTGCAAGATGCCCTCAACGCTTCGGAGGAAATTTCTAAATTGGAAAAAAAATGTAAGATCAGTAAGTGCTTCTATCTACGGTTAAAGCCCCATCTCCTGTAACTGCATAGGAACCACTGATATTGAACGATTTGAATGGTCTTTTGAAATTATTTACTGAGGCGACGGAAAAGGTAATGGCAGAAAATATGCTTATAATCAATATATTCTCAATAGCGAGTTCGTTTAGATATGGCATTCACCGAAAATTGCTAGATTCCCAAACTACATTGATTCAAAAAGGAAGGCTTCCACCTGGCTGCCAGTGGATAAGCCGCTACGAAAAAACTTGAGGATGAGGTGCAACATATATGCGCTACACACAACGCTAAAATTAAAAAGATATTTCGGAAACGCTTTCCACTAGCAGCAGTGATCGGACTTTAGAAAAATTCTGTGTGGTAGAATCTGGAAAAAAATGTGGTAGATTTCAAAAAAATGTGGTAGATCTTTGGTTTTGCATCAAACTTTCTACAAAAATTAAAAAAATTCTGCAAGGTTTCACCCAAACGGCAAACTTTTTAATTAGACTCTAAAAAAATTTAATTTTAGTATAATAAAGTGCAAAGTTGAAGTTCCTAAGAATTGCGTTGAGTTTTGGCAATTTTTTTCCTTGACAATGTAAAGCAGTTCCTTCCATATTAACATATTTTTCGAACATATTTTAAGAGACTTCTGCAACCTTGCGGAGAGCTGCCAGCTTTTCTTTTTATCACATCACGAACTAGCGAACAAATGTGGCACGTTCCAGAAACAGCCAGTTGGGATTTGTCGATTTTTACAATTCTCAAGTAAAAGTAAACAACGCCTCAGAAACCTTACATGCACTTAAATTTGCTAATACTTTCACAAAAATCGCCGTTTTTATAACATTTTCGCTATTAATTCCTTTTATAAATCATATATTTTGTAATTTAACACAATAAAACCGCGTTTTCTGTCGAAAAATTGATTACTGAGAAAATTTACCATTTTACAGCTTATTTTATCCTCCCATTCGGATTTGTTTACTTTTACTTGCGGAATGCGGAATCTTGTATTATATAATTTTTGTTACCATATAGTGTTTAGTGTTGGACAATTTTTGCTCTTAAAATTAAGAAAATTATGTCAAGCAAAAATAAAACTACTGAAAAACGCGAATATGTGGTATATTTCAGACCTTGAGTGGTAGATGCTCAAAAAAGTGGCAGATCTACCACAATGTGGTAGAAGTCCGATCACTGACTAGCAGTGGCCAAAGCACGTCCTTTTTCGATTTTGTTGACAAGCGGCTTGATGATACGAAAAAATCGTCAAGAGTAGGTGCCATAATTTCAATGCGCCAATATTTTGAAAACAACAATATTGCAAAAGATGCTGATCCACTGCTGTATTGGAATGTAATTGTTGAATTAGAGTATTATAAATTGCTTCATAAGTGGAACGACTTAAATTTTCGTTTTATAGCTCACAACCGAAAATCTGCGCGCTGAAATATTTTTGTATTCCTGCAAGATCGGTAGAACCAGAGCGAATATTCAGCAAGACCGGGGATGATAATCAGCGAACGGCGTTCTCGCTTAAAGCCAAAGCAAGTGGACGTTCTGGTATTTTTGAACAAAAATAAATGGTTGTTAGACAGGATTAAAATAATATGCACTATGTACATATAATTATTAAAAATAAATAGGGATCTACAAGCAGCAATTCCAAAGAAAACTATCGTAACTATCGATAGTCTATCAATGGTTTGTAAAAAAATATCACACTATGGATAGTGAGGACTACCGATAGTTTCCGACCTCTAGCAACAATGATCCGGATCTATGGTGAATGTGCCCTAGAAACTTTATCTTATAGTTGGTTGCAATTTCAAAATGAATGCATATCCTTGTTCCACAGAAATCAATATACATATATAGACTGAGATGAAATACCTTAAAAGCCAGTTTCGCGAAAGTAATTTAAGTGAAAAATGATTTTTTTCTGTCAGGTTCTATATTAAATTCAATTAAAAAAATAAATTTTCATTAAATTGCTTTCATGAAACTGGCTTTTAAGGTATTTCGACAGGTGGTGATTTGAGATTTACCACTGCACAACTCAACGCTGAAGCCGGATTCCAGCATTCGCTATCGCTAATTTTGATCGCTAAAAATCTCCAAAATAATAGCAGGCGTGCCTAAGAACATACACCACCTAGTTAAATGCTCCTCATACTACCAGCGTTAGTTGAATACACATTGCATCTGTTACTTTTATGTTGCGTGCTTTTAGGAGCCACTGGCGATTGTCAGAATTCCACTGCTGGTGTCTCCGAATGAAGCTTTAACGCATAATAATGTTGGCAAATCACATCCATTGGCCCAAACGTAGCACACGAGAGTTCGATATTCTCAATGGTTCAACAGGTCGCTTTAGTCTGACATGCTCGGCACCTTTTCTTACATGTCGATTTTTAGTAATAACTCGACCTCAGCACACCCTGGCAATTGGACTACCCTTACCGTTTCCAATACATGCTTTGAATATACGCCAAATCAGATAATAAAAAATATTTTAAGTAATAACTCAACTCCAGCGAGAACTGGCGGATTAAATTGTGAAACTAAACTATCCAGAAACCCACTCAAACAAACACACAAAACTTTGTTAAAATCCCTCCAGCCATTGAGGATTTCACTCACAAATATACCTACGGAAGAATTATTTACACATTCAAATATAAGTAAAAGTCAGTATGTTTGTATTTTTCCACGCCCTCTTTTCAAAGAGCCCATTTTTCTCAATGAGTATGGGATTAATTTCCAATATCTCCATACGAAGTGTACCAGTACTGTACTATGAACATTTCTAGAGAAATGCAGTATGAAATTCGGCTTGAAGGTAGGTGCCACGTCCCCTTCTCCAATAGCTTCATATTTTCTCCGTGACTATGCGATTAATTTCATATATCACCACACCAAGTTCCAGTACTCTACCAAGAACAATTCTAGAGATATGCAATAAGAAAAATTCGGTTTGTATGGGAGGTGCCACGCCACCTTTTCAAATAGTCCGAATTTTTCTTCATGAGTTTGCGATTGATATCATATATCTCTATACCAAGTTCCAGTACTCTACCATGAACATTTCCAGAGATATACAGTATGACAATTTCGGTTTGTATAGGAGCTGCCACGCGCTTTTCCAATAACTCCAATTTTTCTCCATGAGTATGTGATTGATTTCATATACTTCCTTACCAAGTTCAAAAATTTTACCATGAACTCTTCCAGAAATATGCAGTATGAAATATTCGGGTTGTATGGGAGGTACCGCGCCCTCTTTTCCAACAGCTCCAATTCTTCTGCAAGAGTATGCGATTGATTTTAGTTTCAGTACTCTACCATGAACATTTCCAGAGATGTGCCAGAGGAAGTGCCACGCGCCCTTTTCCAATACTTCCAATTTTTATCCAAGATTGATTTCATATATCTTCATACCAAGTTCCAATACTCTACCATAAATACTTCCAGAGATATGCAGTATGAAAAATTCGGTTTGAAAGGGAGGTGCCACGCCCTCTTTTCCAATAGGTCCAATTTTTCTCCAAGAGCATTCGATCAATTTCATTTGCGCCAATACCAAGTTCCAGTACTCTACCATGAACACTTCCAGAGATATGCAGTATGAAAAATTCGGTTTGTATGTGAGGTGCCACGTCCTCCTTTTCCAATAGCTCAAATTTTACTCCTAGAGTATGCCATGAATTTCATATATCTCCATACCAAGTTCCAGACCTCTACCATGAACATTTCCAGAGATATGGAGTATGAAAAATTTGATTTGTATGGGAGGTGTCACGCCCCCTTTATATATCGCGATTTTTGTTAGCTGATAAATATCCTCTGAACGTCTGCAGCAGGTGTCCGAAATTTAAAAAAAANGAGCTGGATTCTTATCTTTAAGATACAGATTGTATTTTAGGGGGGGTTTGAACCCCAAAACTCACCCCTTGTGTGCGCTAATGATGTACATAATATGCATATACATACAAATGTAAGTGCTAACAGCAATGTTAGTTGCTCCTTATGGCAACATAAACGACTCTACGTACATAATTGCCTACATTATTTCTCCATGAACTGTACATACATATTTGTTTTTTTAAAATAAGAATCAACATTAACGTTAACATTAGCAAGTATGTATATGTATACATAACCCTTGCTTTGCGATGTATTCCGTACGAATTAACAGCAGAGGGCGCTCTCAACGATGAGCAACGCTGTTATGTGGGCATGTATGTTAAATTCTATAGGATATTTTAAGTACTGCAGTTCCATTTTTAGCCAGTATTTAAACTTTTTTTGAAGTGAAACTTCTTTAGCGGCGGTTGGTTGGTTGGTTGGGAGTAAATTGGCAAATTCAAAGGAAATTGCACACGGAAATGGTGCAACGGAAATGATGCAACGGAAATGGTGCAACGGAAATGGTGCAACAGAAATGGTTGGGGCTGAAACAAGTGGTTCTTGTGTGTATGCATATGGTATTAATTTAAAAAAAATTTGCTAATAAAAGGTTAAAGAATAACACTTAGAAAAAGACCAACACAAGAACGAAAGTAAAGGTGACTACGTACATAGATAAAGAAAAGGAAAGGTAAGAATAAAAACAAAAACAAAGGTGCGTAAAGATAAAGGCAAAAAGAAGACTAAATTTAAACACTTTACTTATATATATAAGGGCAAAGGTGAAGGGGAATATGTAGATTAAGAAAATGATAAACATAAAAGTAAAGACAAAAAGGAGGATGAGGATACCGATAAAAGTAAAGATGAAGATAGAGGAAGGAAGATTAAAATAAAGGTAATTAAAGAGGAAAGGATATAGAGAGAGACACAGACTCAATCTGGTAACTATTTTGGGATTTTAGAGATTTTCGGGATTCTCGGGACTTATCGATAAAATAATCGTTATTTTTTATCGGTTTTGTTATCGATTTTTTATCGAAATTTTTATCGATATTTTTATCAATTTCGATATTTTCGGAACATATCGACATATTAATTGATATTTTTATCGATTTTGTTAACGATATTTTTATCGATTTTGTAATCGATATTTTGTTATCGATATTTTTATCGATTTGGTTATCGATATTTATCGAGTTTGTTATCGATAGTTTTATCGATTCTGTTTTCGATATTTATCGATTTTATTATCGATATCTATAGATTTTATCGATTTTGTCGTTGATATTTTTCAATTTTGCTATCGTTGTTTATCGATTTTGTAATCGATATTCATCGATTTTGTTATCGATATCTATCGATTTTGTTATCGATATTTATCGATTTTGTTATCGATATTTATCGATTTTGTAATCGGTATTTTTCGATTTTGTTATTGATATTTATCGTTTTTGTTATAGATATTTATCGATTTTGTTATCGATATTTTTATTGATTCTGTTTTCGATATTTATCGATTTTGTTATCAATATTTATCGATTTTGTTATCGATTTTGTCATTGATAATTATCGATTTTGCTATCGGTATTTATCGATTTTGTAATCGATATTTATCGATTTTGTAATCGGTGTTTTTCGATTTTGTTATTGATATTTATCGTTTTTGTTATCGATATTTTTATCGATATTTATCGATTTTGTTATCGATATTTATCGATTTTGTTATGGATATTTTTATCGATTTTGTTATGGATATTTTTATCGAGTTTCTAATAGATTTTGCTACCAATATTATTATTGATTTTGCTATCGAAATTTTAATCGAGTGTTTCATCGATTTAGCTATGATTGCAATGAGTGTTGTTGATGTTTCGGGTATAAAGGCATGAAATTTGTGCGTTCCTGCAATATATTGTGTCTTTGCGAATCTATCTTGAAGCTTTTGCTTAACGGCGTTGTAGTCACTCTTGGACGCATACAGCACCTTGGTTTTCACTAAATTATTCCCACCCCATTGGTAGAGGGCCTCGGGTGTAAGAATTTGATGTGACGTCGGGAGCTGATTACTTGCTCCAGCTGCTAGTCGCTTAAAATTTCCTACAATCCCGTCGTAAGCACATTTCCCATGTGAACTTACATCAAAGTTCAATTCTGTCATTTCCTTGATTAATTGTTAATGATTTATTCAAACTGTTTTTGTTTTTTGCACGCCTTTCCTCTTTCAAAAATATACAATTTCATAAAATTTTAATGTCTATTTATCATATTGCTCGAGCGTTAGACGATCTAGAGTCCATACGCCTACGTAGCCCATTACGCCCATTTGGGTACTTAAAGTTGACATTATAGACAATGCTTTTATGTAAAAATAAAAAATTTTAAAAATGCTATAACCAAAAAAAAATCAAAACGAAAAATGTTTACTTAATTTTTTTTTGTTTTTTATACGTTGCCCATTAAAGTAAAAAATGTATAATTAAAGCCCATAATAAGACGGAAGAAATAAATTTTTTTCATTAAGTTTCGTTAAAAGGGTTCCAAGATACAGCACTTTAAATAAAGGTATGTATGACGTTTTCTTAAAATTTAAGTCCCGTGTAAATAGGCACCCCTACGTCATATCGGCAGAATATGCTGTACGTATGTATATTCATGTCACCTAGACCTTCAATCTCTTCAACTTTCATCCAAATCCTTAGAGGTCGCGCACAGAGGTGGCCGCGGTGACATGAAATGCCTCGAATTCAAAATGAGGTAAAATGGCTTCAACATCGGCAAGCTCATCCAGGAAACAATTCTGATCCGATGACTATAAAATTTTTTTAGTTGGAAAATGTGAAAGTGAACTCAAAGGCGCAAAGTTGCCGAGCATGCAACAAGTTCTGCAATTATTTTTTTACAAAACGCGAGTGGAATAAAATTCGGTGAAAGTCGGTGTAAAAAATACAATTGATGCTACCATTGATTTTTAACAAAAAACAAACATTAATACGATTACCGCAACCAACTGTGTGAAACAATTTTAATGCCGCCACCTGATAGGATTTTTCTATACCAAAAAAAGTTATACCCCTATTTTTTATTTAGAAATCAAAAAATATTTAAAGACTGCTCAAAAACCTCCAAGTATGCCATGTATTTTATATGGGGAAAAAAAACAGATTTCATAGAAATGGTATAGAACTCTTGAAAACTCTGTTTCTCTTTAGGAGATTCCCAATAATACCCAATTGTTTATTTAAGAATTTTTTAATGGTAATAGTTACCAGTTTTATAGGTCCTCCAAAGACCCTATATATATAATGCAATCGGGGACCAATAAAAAATCGTTAGTATTAAAACATTATTAAATAAACAATTGGATATTATTATTGGAAGTCTCCTAAGGAGAAGTAGAGTTCTTCGATCAAAAAATATTGATTTTCAAGAACTCTATACCGTTTCTACGAAAACTTGTTTTTTTCCAGTATAAAATAAATGGAAAAAATTGAGCGCTTTGAGCACTCTCTAAATATTTTTTGATTTCAAAATGAAAAATAGTGGTATATTTTTTCGGTATTTAACAATCCTAGGGGGTGGCGGCATTGAAATTCTGACTTTACTTTATTTTGGGCCACCCTAACGTGCATACATATACATATATAACGCCTCATGTAAAAACGACCCTATAAACATTTTGACGAACGTTCGAAAATTACCTTCAATATCCAATATGCATATCGAACTGAGAACGAACTCATAACCAACCTTGGTTTTCCAACGTTCAGAGTAAATTTGAAATACACTCGAAATGGGTTCGAAAAAAAATTAAACCATAGTAAAAAGAGAGAAAGTGAAATCCAGCTCATTCTCAAAGGAAAATATAAGACACTTAGAGCGATAAAATAAAATTTCAATTCGATAATGGGCCGGATTCATCGAATTCATAACGAAGGGAAAATACAATGGATAACGAAGGTGCCGTTTTGCTGGAGAATGGTTTAGTTCTTGAATCGAATACTAATATATTGCACATTCGTTATCGAAGGTAAGACTCGAAAAAAGATTGGTTTTCCAATCATTTTCGAATTGCTAACCAAGCCCAATGTTTATTGGAGATAACTGGTTTTTTAAATATTACTCTTTTTAAAGTTGAATAGTGTTGTGCTTTTTTAACCGATTTAATACTTCAAAAGCTTGCTGGAAAGGTAATTTTACGTACATTTTAAATAAAACATAATGTAGAATTTTTCTAATATATACATTAGACTGCATCACCAAAAAAAGTTGCGGTTTTTCCGCCAGGATTACAAAATCTATTATATTTTAAGACCAAAATATTTCGGAAAAATATCAAGATTTAAGTGAGCTGGACCGATTTGAAAATACCTCCAAAAATGGAGTTTTTTATGAATAAAAATAGTTTCTTTAAGAACTTTTTGAGAAAAGTCCCCTCAGATGACAACACAGATTAAGCTTAAAAAACCTGCATAAAAATTTTCAAAAATCTCTTCAACGGAATCGTAAGAATGAGATTTTTGGTGCTGTTTTTTTACTTTTTTCAAAGATTGATTTACGAAAAACTTGAATAACTGGGCCAAAGGGATTTCGGAAGAAAGGTATTTTCACACTGTTTTTATTTCTGTGCGAAAAAAAGTCATTCGTGTCCTTTTTTTCAAACACCAACACATCAACTTTGAATGACGTTCGTTCATCCTACCTTTCTCTTTCATTCTAAATCGGAAGAGTTTAGGTTCAGTTCAGTTTTTCTTATACCAATCTTTGAAAAAAGGTAAAAAACAGCATCAAAGATTTCATTACGATTCCGTTCAAATTTTTTTTTTAATTTTTTTTAAATATTTTGATGCAAAATTTTTAAGCTTAAACCGTTTTGTCATTTGAGGGAGTTTATTCAAAAAAAATCTTTAAGAAACTATTTTTATTCATAAAAAACTCCATTTTTTGAGGTATTTTCAAATCGGTCCCGCTCACTTAAATCTTAACATTTTTCCGAAATATTTTGGTGGAAGTCTTAAAATATAATAGATTTTATAATTCCAATGGAAAAATAGTACTGATTTTTTTGTATGGGGAGTGATGCAGTCTAATATACACAGTTAAAAAAAAGAAATGCAAAATCAAAGGAATTGGTGTAATTTCGACATTTTTGGTCGAAAAAGCTCAACCCGGAACCCCTAGGAGCCACGTGAAAGCTTTTAAACCAATTACGTATTTATTTATGTACATTTTTCATACAACATAGAGGCCACTCTAATGTACATACATATGTATATGCATGCGTGTGCACCAATCTATTAATAACGTTGAATTATTTTAATATCTATTGCAAAATTTTATACAGACAAGACTAAAAAGTAGAAAATAAATAATATAAAAAAAGCTTTTTAATATACAACGCTTTTATAAATGGACTAAAAAGTAGAAAGTAATAATTCTCAGTCTAATAGAATTTGTTTTGATAACTTTTGATTTTGAAATTTTAGCAAAAGTCATTATAAACAATTTATGAGATTGAAAATGAAAAGCGTGGGGCGCATGTAATAGACCAGAATTGATATGAAGGGTAGTATATATATGTACGTGGATATATGAATAACGACCGCTTAAAATCTCAAGCTATCAAATTTGTACTTTCTCTGTAGAAATTTTAGATCTATGTTATGTAGTTTGACTATTGTCAATTAAATCTAATGCTTTGTATTGCATGCGCCCCACGCTTTTCATTTTCAATCTCATAAATTGTTTATAATGACTCAAAACAAATTCTATGAGACTGAGAATTATTATTTTCTACTTTTTAGTCCATTTATAAAAGCGTGGTATATTAGAAAGTTTTTTTTTTTATTATTTATTTTTATTTTCACAACTTTGGAAATGTTTTCATTCATTTTTATTTCCAGAAAATCTATATACACGCACGTACCGAAAAAATATTTAATTTGAACCTCCATACATATTCATGTACATATTTCAAGCCCTACTATTTAAATAGGCGGCCGATAAAGTCTGTGGTATGCTGTGGCTCTTATAGCTGCATCCTTACATCTATTCCGTGTGTTGCAATATCTACGGAAGCAGCAGTTAATTTTTTATGAAGAAAATTATTAAAAAATATTCGAAAATTTCTCTACTTACATATATGTTTGGCTTTCCTTTGTTTTATTCCTCCAACATCAAAAGCTGGATTTTTTTTGGAAAAAGTTGGTACAACAAAAAATACGAAACACGTTTTCTGTCAGATAGCTAACATGGCTGATAAGAAGAAGAAGTGAAACTACCTTCTAAAAATTATTGTATCATGATTTGAATGATAATTTTCAAATCAAAATGACAACTGACGGAAGCCGTCATGCGCCCCATTGTGTTTACTTGTCACTGCTAATCACATGAATAAAAATCATAAAAACGAAAATGCGACGGCAATAGTTCTTGTTTCAAATGTTTTGTATCCATCGCACACCACGGAATTTATCGGCCGCCGATTTAGCGGGATTCGCTAGTCTTTCCATTGCACCACAACTAATTAGTCGGAGCGATTAAGTTGGTGAAGTATGCGCACCTCCATACATCTTCATGTACATATTTCAAGCGAGCCCCAACTATGTAAATAGGCGGCCGATAAAGACTGTGCTGAGCGGTGGCTCTTATCATCGTACAGTTTCCTAAGTAAAAACACTATCAGCTGATTGCCAAAAAATGCCTACAGCTGAGATCGCCTGTTTTGGGGCATTTGCTCTTATCTTTTACAATTTCTTTCATTTCTATTATAATTTCTTCCATTTCTATTACAATTTATTCAAAATACACTAACACATTGAACAATGCACTAACCAAAAACACACCTACAGCCTGCCAGGAAAAACGGTAAGAAGAAGAGTTACTTTACTTATGAAACTGTACGATGGCTCTTATAGCTGTGAAGAAAATTATTAAAAAATATTAGAAAATTTCTCTACTTATATGTTTGCTTTCCATTGTTTTATTTTTCCAACGTCAAAAGCTGGACTTTTTTTTTTTTGAAAAAGTTGGTACAACAAAAAATACGAAACACGTTTTCTGTCAGACAGCTAACATGGCGGATAAAAGAAATGAAACTACCTTTTAAAAATTTTTTTATCATGCTGTTGTTTTTTCCACCATAATAATAGATTGGCGCTTGCACATATGATAGTGTTTGGCCGAGCTTCTCTTCCGATCTGTGACGTGCGCCTTGATGTTGTCATACAAACGGGAGGGACCTACAGTTTTACGCCGACTCCGAACGGCGAGTTTATGTTTATGAGAAGCTGTTTTACCAATAAATTCTTCAAATAAAAACGGCCTCACGCTCAATAACAATTCTTCAATATGATTTATAAGGCTAAAAAAACCCCAAATAGTCAAAGACAAGCACGCGTTCAGGCTAAAAATCTAAAAATAGAAATTAACAAAGAAAAACAAAAAGAACAACAACAACAATAACCAAATTATCAAGTCTAAATAGCAGCAGAATAGCTTCCCTTGATTTTCGTTGGTTTGATATATATAAAAAAAGTGGACAACAGTTTATAAGGCGAACTTAGCGCAGTGGGTAGACTGGCTTTGTAAGCTGGGGTCGCTGTGTCGAATCCCAGTGAAGAAGTCTGATGAGAAAATATGGTGATCTCGGAAATAGCAGCTATAACTTCTACCATTTATAAACTATTGTTGTTTTTTCCACAATAACTTTTCAAATACAATCGGCCGCAAGCTCAATATATTTTTTTTTATTTGACATATGTATGTATGTATATCGGAAAAATTAAGATGTGTTTGGTCTATTTATTTACTACTCACCCCGTTTGTGACGTTTTTAAATCGACTTTATAAATGGGCTTACATTTTTCTACTGACCCTTCCTTAGAAACTTTAGCTGGAAAAATAGGAAAATACAAAATAAAAGACGATTTATTTAAATGATGCAAATTGATATGAAACAATGGCTGCGTTTCTTTATACATTCCGGATAATCCCATTTCACAGCCGGAATAAACAGAATGCGTTTGAAATATACGTCACCATATCATCAGGTACGTTCTAAAGAATAAATAAACAAAAAAGTTTATTCCAAACGTTCAGAATGAATAAAGAAATGCAGCCAATATCTGCATAATATCAGTCAATCAATGCTAAGGGAGCGGAAAGAAAAAAAAAGAATAAAAACTAATTTCTATTTTGATACTTTGTGTAATGATGTTTTTGCAACTTGTTGTGATAACATAAATTAAGCCATAATACTTCTTAAAAAACAAATATATTGAAATCAGCTTCCTTCAACATTAAGGCCATATGAACTACATTTGTACTCTTTTGATAATCTTGGTTCCAAAATTAGGGCGTACTCAGCTCATATCGTCGCTTGGCGTGCAATACCGCGCATACGCAAAAGGCAATACCGCGTATATGATGCAAGCCCAATTTTATAGGAGGAAGAAAACACTGGTTTTTTAGCAAAACTCGTGCACCTTTTTTTACTGAACTAATAGTTTATTATATTTATGTTTGACTCACAATATACAAACAATAATTCATCAAAAAGGTCGTACAAACTACATAAAACGGCTTTTTAAAATATACATTACGCTTACGCTTTTATCAACTTGCAATGTTGTGTTCCAGAAACTTTCAATGTTGTGGATCCAGAAACTTTCAATGTTGTGTGTCCGACACCAAAACAAAGCTTTGAAAGCTCCTATAAAAAAGCATAGTGAATAGGGCGAGGTAGATGACATCTAGATGTCGCCCTATGTACTACGTTTGCTACACCGGAAATAGACGACACGCCATTTCTTTAAATAAAATTAATTGGTGCTCGTTTGTATGTACATACATATGTAAATGCATGTGTGTGCACCTTTCTATTAATATCGTTGAATTATTTTAATATCTATTGCAAAATTTTATTCAGACAGGACTAAAAAGTAGAAAATAAATAATATAAAAAAAACTTTTTAATATACAACGCTTTTATAAATGGA